>NW_004524887.1:1462652-1483243 GCF_000260255.1 Octodon degus | reverse complement strand
TAGGGGCTTATCAATTTTATTTAATCTTTCAAAGAACCAGCTTTTAGCTTTTTTAATTCTTTGAATTGTTTTCTTTGTCTCAATTGAATTAATTTCAACTCTAATCTTTATGATCTGTCCCATTCTGCACCTGGGCTGGGACTGGTCCTGCCGATGCAGGGTAGCAGGATGCTGTCCACACACTCGTAGGACCTGGGCTAGGACTGGGTCTGGGGGTTCTCGGAACTCGGCAGAAATTCCTACTCGGCGGGCAGGGTGGGGAAGGTACTGCGGAGTGGTTGGCGGCAGCCCGACAGGGTGGGAGAGGGTCTGGCCCACTCTGCGCTTGGGCTGGGACTGGTCCCGCTGGCGTAGGGTAGCAGGAAGCTCTCCACACACTCACCGGACCTGGGTAGGACTAGGTGTGGGGGTTCCTGGAACTTGGCAGAAATTCCTACTTGGCGGGTGGGGTGGGCGAGGTACTGCGGAGTGATGAGGGGCGGCCCAAGGGGGTGGGAGAGGGTCCAGCCCACGCTGCACCTGGGCTGGGACTGGTCCCGCCGGTGCAGGGTAGCAGGAAGCTCTCAACACACTCACAGGACCTGGGCTAGGACTGGGTCTTTTATATAGTCTCTCTGTTTGTCTCCTCAGCTGCTAGGATGACAGGTTTGGCCCAATGATCACAACCAATTTAAATATTCAACATAGAAATATCTTAAGTCTTATCTCCTCATTCCTTATCTAGTGTGATAAATTGCATTTATACCTGTAAATCCTATTTATTTAAATAGATGATGATTTTGATGATTTATAAATTGTCTGTTAGTCCTTTCCTAAAGTTGACTCAAAATTCTGGATATTCAGTAAATACCACAAACTTAGTCTTTCAGTACTAAATACCTAATTGTCTCCCAATTCACTGACTTTTATTTCTCAGTTAATGGTGTTTTTTGGGTTTTTTTTTAGATAAAAAATGAAAATACAAATTTACCTTTTTTTTGTTTAAAAATCTACATCTATATATTCAGCTAATCAGCTGTTTGTTGTAACTTCTGATATTTTAATACTTATCTTAATACAATTAGTATCTTAATTTTTCCCATGACATCCACTGCTACCCTGGTCACCATCATATATTATCTGTATCATTACCACAGCTTTTCTGAGAGTCATAGTTAAAACTTTATTTCACTTTCAGAATTTTTATTCCCTAAAATACATTTTATCTATAAAGAGATAATCTTTTTTTGCTAGAAAATGGTGTCCATGCACCTTCTCCTAAATAGGATCTGGAAGCCACAGATGACCTCCTCCCCCTCCATAGAGTAGATTCTTTGAACCTAGTACCAGAAAGAAAAAAAAAAAAAGTCAAGATGTGTCAGTGAGAACAGTAGGGAGATTTCTTTAGCCAGCATGGAAGAAGTACTGACTTAGAGAGGAAGGAGAAGGCAAGTGCTGAAGGACAAACACACTGTGGTCCATGGTTAGGGATGTATATGTGGTCTTGGAGGCCTCTGACAAGATAGATGGTCTAAGATGTTTTGCCAGAAAATATTCTTTCAGTCCCTTAAATGCTTTTATTCTTCTACTTAAGTTCAGGCTGCTTCTCATGACTTCATTAGCTAGGTTAATTTATAGAATTACTATATTTTAACAATTTTTCATATGATGGGCTTAGAAGGCAACAACAAACTAGGCAATTATCAGAGGATATGCTTATAGTCACAGCATGAGGCTGAGGAAGGTAGATTTGAGCTCTGTGTGAAAGCCCTGGCTTTAATCTCTAGCACCAAAGGGAAAAATGTAAATAATTTACCCTAATCAGTTATATTTTTACTCCTACAAATAAAGATTTTTTTACTTCTGAAATTTTAAATGTGCCAAAAATACTATAGAATACATCTTGTACATGAAAATTGGAAATATGTTATATGGCATAAGTTTCATTGTCAGTTGTAAGGATGTCTATAAATTCTTAAAAGGATACAAAAGAGAGAGGTCATCTTTATTTAAAATAATATGAAATTTTATACTGATGATAATTAAACATTATGAGCAATATTTTGCCCTTATGTAACATATGAAGCTATCAATGACCTATTTTACTTCTGTTTTAGCTTTTTGTATGGACATAATTAGAAATTACTTTCCTGTAAATTTCTTTAATCAATGTGTTGAAAGTCCCATGTACAAAATTATTTTTTCATGGAATTTTTTTCTAATAGATAATAGAAATGTGCATTGTAAATGTATAAGTGAATGTAATACAGTATGTTATCAAATATTATTTAGAGAATAAAGTTAATGTTTTAAAATACTTTTGATTTTATTAAAGTAGTATAGCAAGAGGTGTTCTTTGATAATTGTAGAATTTTGAAAGGAATAAAATGCACCAAAATGTTAAAACCATTTCTTTCTCAATATTCTAGATTACTTTTATTTCCTTTTTTCATATAGTATCCATTTATCTGAAGGGTTGATGCAGTGTTAAAGATAATAAATATTATTTTAATGAATGAAAACTTTTATATCTGTGTTTTCCTTTCTTATTTTTTGGAGACAGATATTTATCTTGTGCTGGCCTTAACTAGCCATTAGTATTTTTTGACAATTTCAATACAAAGATAGGTTAGAATTTTCATTTAACTTTTGTTTTGCAGGCAGTTTTTACTGTAATGTACATATAAGAATTCTACTTTTTCTTTCTCCCACAGACAGCCTTTTGATTGATTATCAGTTTACCTTTAGCTTATTACAGGAAGATGATCGCCATCATACTGCCATAAATTTCATAGCAAATCCAGAACAGGTAAAGAAGTATTATCTATTATAATGTAACTGGACTCATCAAAGGACAGAAACTTTATGTTGTCTTTCATTGTGATTTTATTCATCAGAGTTATAATACTTGAGACCTTTGTAGAAAAGGTCAATCCTGTTCTCATACAATGTAAATATCCTTGTGAGTCACCGAGTTGTGTATTTAATATTTTAGTTTTACAGTTTCTACACCTTTAAATATTAGATTACTTTTATATATACTTTTATAATGCATGTTAGTATTTATAACAGAAACTCAGTCTGATTTGAAAATAAAACTGACCTTATTCTCAGAACACTTTAGGCTGTGTTAATTTCTATTCTGTAGATTTTAAGGAGTGACCATATATTTTTTTCTTTTTTCTTTTCTTTTTTTTTTTTTTTTTTCGGAACCGGGTATTGAACTCAGACCCTTGCATTTCCCAGGGAAGTGCTTATTCCACTGAGCCATCACCCTGGCTCCCGACCATATTTTTTTGAATACATGTAAAGCTTTATTTTTTAAATGAAGATTTTTTATAGTATTTTCTTTGAATTATAATCTTTCACTGATTGTTTCTATTTTAATGTCAGCAACTCTATCAGTATGATATGAATGTATTCAGAAATGTGCTATAGGTATTTTAAAGTTATGACTTATTTTTTCATAATATAAAATTCACCCTATTAGTTACTTTTAGTTGTGCAGTACAATAGCATTACTTATTCTTTAATGTAGAATAATCATCATCTGTACCCAGTTTCAAAGTTTTTTCATGTGTCAAATAGAATCTGTGTGTCCATTCAATAACCATTTATTATCTCCTTTTCCCCCACTTAGTACCTTCATTCAACTTCTGTCTTTATGAAAGATTTTTTTCAGGCTATTTCATATAAACATAGTCATATAATGTCTGATATTTTTGTTTGGCTTGTTTCACATAAAATAATGTTTCCAAGATTCAACCATGTTGTATCATGTATCAGAAATTCACTCTGCAATTTACTTCATGGTTGTTAATACTCATTCCAAAATGTATGATTTTCTGAGACTTGAAAAATTTAATAAAAGTGGAATATCTCACTCAAACTTTGAAATTAAATAATGAGCTTACCAAATATAAATAGTCACACAAATTTTTCTAGATTAGCTACAATCTGGTTTACTTCTTTCTACTATCATTGCTTCTCTCAACATCCGGAAATCCCTTTGATTTCCAGAAATCCCTAATGTTTTAAATGTTCCTTACTTCATCTTTAGTTTTTACAGTTGAATCCAAGGGACCACACAAGAATTTTGATGGTGAATTACAATAACAAGTGTCACCAAAGATGCTAATACCATTTTTTGTTAACTACCTTTGATTGGAAGCAATCTCTGAAGTTGCTATATATCATTGATCAAGCCTTCCTATTTATGCTATAAGAAAATAAAAATAAATTATAGATATCTTTATATGTATCCATTTCCTACATATTGAAAATTGGTTTAATTTTAACCCATTGTAAATCACTTGTAGTCAGTGGTTTTATGTGAACAATTTCTGGAGCGAGTTTCTGTGTGACCCGGTCTTGTTAAAATCATCAACATCTGCAAAAATATTCTAAGTGATTGACTTTATAATTTTCAGAGGTGTTAATGATGCTTTAATAATGGTAATGAACTTTAAATAATTCTAAAAAGTTTTTATAGACCTTTAGTTATGGTTCCCTAATTTCAAAAATATCTAAATTTAGAATGGATAGAGGATGAGCAAGGTGTATGGTGCACATCTGTAATCATAACTCTCAGGAGGCTGAGACAGGAAGATCATTGTGAGTTTGAGGCCAGCCTGGGCTGCATAGTGAGTTCAAAGCTGGTTTTAACTACACAATGAGATCGTGTTTCAAAAAAATTCAGCATGAATTAAAAACATTAGTGCTACCAATAATTTCTTGAAGGAACGCCCTATATACCCATTTAGAGAAAAGGCCAAGTATAGCACAAAAGACAAATAGAGAAGATTAAAATCTGCTTTGGAGTTCATCACACAATTCATTTTGTTTTAAAAAATGAGATCTATAATGTTAATCACAACTATACCTATTCAATTTAAAAGTTATCAAATACACAGAGCTTGAGAAATTTAGCATAGGCAAAGTTAAATCAGTCGACTACATTGTATGCTTCCATTTTATTTTCACGTTCTTAACTTTAATATTTTCTTTCTTGTTAGTCAAACAAAAATTTGGATATTTCAATTAATGCATCAAACAACTTTAATCTCAACATTACATGGTCAGTTGGCTCAACAGGTAAAAATATTTTGGTGTCAAATTTCCTTCATATTTGGTCCTATATGGAAAATTTTCTAGCATGTTTTATTGTTCATCTAAATAAAAGCTGAAAAGTTACATGCTATAATCTTTGTATAGTTATTGGTAAAGATAAAAAGTAACTATTAACAAAGCTATATTATTTTTTGATATTCTTCCTTGTTTGATTAAAATTAAGTGACTAACAAATCTTATACACCACTTAATTTTTTTTAGAAAAAGGGTATGTTGTGAAATGTAGAGGTCTTTAATTCAGATTACTTTAACAAATGATGAGATTGAAATTTAAATTAACCATTAGAACTGTACATTTATTAGCTCTTCTCTTTACTTAAAAAAAAAAAACTACTAAATTCTTCTATCCAAACTGATAAAAGAAACAACTTGATCTATTATTTTCAAGTTGAGAAATATATTCCATCTTGTCTGCTTCAGTTCTAAGAATAGGCCTAAACAACCACATAGCCCAGCATGGTAGGGCAAATCTGTAATCACAGCATTTTTGAGGCTGACACAGGAGGACTGTTGCTAGTATGAGATCAGCCTGGGCTACAAAGTGATTTCAAGGCCAGTCTGAACTTCACAGCAAGACCCTATCTCAAAAAGACAAATCAGAAACAAAAATACTACATAAATATGTCTTCCACTCTACGCGTTATAAATTGAAATTACTGACTTGTAAAAAGTGTAACTATGATGAAATTCAAATCTTTATGTTGAATTATATATTTGTATGCTTATCTTTAAATACTTGTATTTTGTTATACGGTTCTGGAATCTACATGTTAAGAAGGCATACAAAATAATTTTAGAATAGTAGATCAATTTCAAATTAATTCCTTTACTGAGCATACTAATTCTAATTAATTTTGCAGTTCATTAAAGTGGAAGTCTTGTTAAAATTGTTGGAAGGGCTTTATTACATTTGATTAACTTTAGTAAATATTTATTAAGTGCCCAATCTGTGTTTAGCTATTTGAGCATTTAGCTCATGTTTCAAATTGTGGTGTTCTCCCAAATTATTTAAAGTGGTGATGGTTCAATTTGTGGTAAGACAAATAAATTAATTTATTTTCCATTTTTAGTTGAATTAAGACATATGTAAATATGGTCTGATTTGTTTTGGAAGGCTCTGTGAAGTATTAAGTAGTAGGAGCTCAAGTTTCTGGTGCCATATATAGGCCTAAATTCCAAAATTTATTGTTATTAGTGATGAACTTGGTATAAATGCTTTAGTCTTTATCAGGATTAGCTTTAAGTTTGAAAAATAGGGATAATATATCTAGAAGTATAGTATATCTAGAGTATAATTTTTGTTAGAAAAGCATATAAAGGCTCAAATTGAAGGCCAATTACATTGTATTTAACTAATGGTATCATTTTTTTTCTTTTCAAAGTTTTATTGATAAACATATAGCAATGAGACAGTTTCAAATCAAATCGAAAGTACAGTTTCAACAAATAATACACTGCATACATTCTTCTTAGTGGTTAATTGCTGTACAAGATGCAGACTTGTGATCCTACTTACAAACACTATTAGAAAATATCATTCTATTCATTAAGAGAATGCAACTATATATCTATCCCAACCACTTTGAATACACAGATACAAAATGGACATTCATAGTTATACCCCAATTTTTTTAAGTTCCGTTGTTGAATATTATAGGTGTGTAAACTCAGCTAATGGTATCATTTTTAAAAGTAATTTTTATATACTGAGTCTATTTGTGTTAAATGTATGGGATACACATTTTTTGTCATTAAAAATTGTAAGCATGGCCATAATTTAGTAATTATATAAGACCAATTATACAAAATAAATATATTAAGTGTTTTCAAATTAATTAAGATCCCTGTGTTGTAGTACAAATTAATCTTCTTTTTACTTACACTTTAGCTGGAACCATAACTGGGGAAGAGACTCCTATAATTTCCAGAACTAATATAAAGGAATACAGAGATAGTTTTTCCTATGAAAAGTTTAACTTCAGAAGCAATCCTAATATAACATTTTATGTGTATGTGAGCAACTTTTCCTGGCCAATTAAAATACAGGTAAGTGTTAAGACCATTTATTTAAAATGATCATTCAATATTTTCTTATAAAATAATCATGTTTTTCTCCAAAAAGATGATACATTTCTTTACTTGAGTTATGCTAAAACATGTACTGACCGTTAATAAAAAATGTTTATATGTGTCAAGATATGTCTGCATGAAAACACATACAAATACTGTTGAATCAACCAAAGAATGTATTAAAAATTTTAATGAAGATTAAAGTCTAAAATATGCAACAAAATTTGAATCAACTAGGATTTTTAAGTTTTCTGGTTAAGTTTTTACTTAATTGATGTACCTACTTTGTTATTCCTACTACATTTGAAATAATTTATGCTAAAATAGTATTAGTTTTGTTTTTCCATATAGAGAATAAAAATTAATTGGTTACTAAACTTTTAGGATTAGCAATACCTAGATATTTACTTTTAAAAGACCACTGCTTGTGTAAGTAGTGATTTCTTAATGGATGCCTTCTTTGTCATTTGTTTCATTCTAATTTTTTATTTTTAAAGAGAATATGAAATATTAAAAATATATTATAAATGATACAGAATTTCACTACATAAAATAATAGGAATTAGCAATGATTTTTGTATTGCATAAAATTGTCTTCAAATTATTTGTTTAGATTACCAGATATAAGCATGCAAAATCAGCAAAAAACAAAGTTACAAAAAATTTCAAAGAAGAAAAATATTAAGCATTAACTACTCCTTTCCACAGATCAGTAGAAATCATCAGTACAATTATCCAAGCTATCCTCAGTATATACATACATATTTCTTTTTCCCTTCTTTCTTTCTTTTGTCCTTTTCCTCATGTCAGTTTTTCCTTCCCATTGAAAAGGTTCTTTCTCTTTCACAGTATGCATTTTACCTTTCATATTTTGTTTACTCTTTCAGGTTATTCTTATGAGACAATACAATGTTTGTATGTATGGGTCTGATTCATTTCACTTATGACTATGGTCTCTAGTTGCATCCCTTTACTTATAAAAGCCTTGAGTTGTTTTTTTTTTTATAACTGAGTAATACCCGATTGTGTAAAAGTACCACATCTTTTTCATCTGTTCCTCAGTTGATGGGCATTTGGGTTTGCAAGATTTAGCTATTACAAATTATGCTGCTATACACATGGGTGCACACATATCACTGTAGTACATTGTTTTCAGTACATTTGGAAAAATAACTAGGAGAGGAATAGCTAGATCAAACAGAACTTCCAATCCTAGGCTTCCCAGAAATCTCCATACTGATTTCTATCATGGTTGTACTATTCTATACTCCCACCAATGGTGGAGAAGAGCTCCCTTTTCTCACAGCCCCTCCAGTACTTGTTATTGGTTGACTTCTTGATGATGGACATTCTTTCTGGCATGATATGGAATTTCAGTGTTGTTTTCTTTTTTCTTTTTTTATTTTATTGAGAAAGAAATATCAATGAGACACTTTCCAAGCTGATTAATAGGACACTTTCAATAATTAATACATTGTACATTATTATCTTCTCAGCGGTCATCCACAGCACAAGGAGCAGCCAGGACATCCTGTCCAAACACTACTACCACAAATCCTTCCTCTCACTCAACCAAGTGAAAATAGCCATTCATCTATCCTAACTATTATGTATATACAAATACAAAATGGTCCTTCATCTGTATCCCCCCTCTCCAATTCAGTCCTGTCAGAGATGGGTCTTCTATTGGCATCTAAATATTATAGGTGCTTGAATTCATCAAAACAAACCAACACAGTCCAGTAGTCCAACATAGTATGGGGTTGTCTGCAGAAGTTATTGACTAGATCCTTTTACAGTTCAGCATATTAATATGGCTTTACTTTATATACCTCATTTTATACTTTTCTGCTGGATGGTTAAGATCAAGATAAAGCAAGATCTATATAACAAGAAATGTAACTTTTGTATCTGATAAGGTCAGTCAAGTCCCAGGATTTACCCTGTAACCCTGTACTGCACTTTGTAGATCCTTTGTCAATGTCAGCCATGTGGATGAGTCACAGCCAATGCTTGACCAATTTGCTCTCTGCGAAAGCCTGAGAGAAAGTTTTCTCTCTATGAGACTCTCCTTGGGGACACTATACACCATTGATCACATTCCTCTGTGGCTCCATAATCTCCTTGATCAGAAAATTTGGGGCACAACTGAGTTACATGATATTTTAGTATGGGTTCTCCTATTTCCTCAGTCTTCCCTGACCTTGAAAGTCTAGAGCCAAAATGTTGGTGGACCTTGCAGCCTTTCCTTTTGTCCAATTTTTAATCTGAAAACTCAGGTTGTTAATCCTCCGAAGAGAAGCTTATTATTACCCTGCAACATATGCAGTTCAGTTTACCCTAACTATCTGACTAAATATCAAACATCTTAGGCATGACATGGAACAGGTGTCTTCCATCAATTATTGATGTGTTGAAATTTAAGTCCTTACAGAATATGACAAAAAAGAAAATAGGAATAAGCATGTATTTTTACACAGAAATTTAGAAATCTAACCAATATGCAGAATTGTAGCAGGAGAGTCTTGAGATTTTTCTTTCTTTTTCTTGTGTCTTTTTTTCATTTGTTAGCCATTTAAAAAAAGAAAAAGCAAAAAACAAAAAAAAATCTTACTTGTGAGACAGTATGGTAATAATTGGAATGTCATGACGAGAAGTATGTACTTAGAAGACCAGAATGACAGACATTCCAAGCATGACCCTTCTATTACATATTGCTATCTTCAGGGAAGTTGCTAGGTTCACAGGTATTAGCATATATAGTTAGTCAGGTTGAAAATCCTACCAATTGACTGGTAGTTTCAAAAACTTGCTGATGTTTCTCAGGATCATTGCCTTGCCCATCTTGTGCATACAAATGTATTGCTTTCTCCCTGTCCTGTTTCCCAGCTTTTCTCCTTACCCTTTCCTCATTGTCCAGTCCTCAAATTCTCTCTTTCCTTTTAGTTGTGTTATACCTTTCTATTTGTATTTCTTCTTTTGAGTTCTTATACTAAGGAGACTATACAATATTTATAAATGTGGGTCTAGTTTATTTCACTTATGTGTATATCTTCAGGTGACAACCACTTAAATACAAATGCTTCAAGTTTATCAATCTTTATAGCTGAGAAATACTCCATTATATAAAAATACCACATCTTTTTCAACCATTCCTCATGACAGGCATCTTGGTTGTTTCCAAGATTTGGCTATCAGAAACTGTGCTGCTATAAACATAGGTACACATATATCACTATGATATAACATTTTCAGTTCCTCTGGGAAGATTTGCAGTAGGGAGATAGCTGGCTTGAATGGAATTTCCAGCCCTAGTTTCTTAAGGAAACTCCACAATGATTTCCATAATGGTTGCACCAGTCTACACTCCCACCAGCAGTGGAGAAGGGTTCTCTTTTCCCCACAACCTCTCCAACATTTGTTGTTGGTTGATTTCTTTATGATAGCCATTCTTTCTGGGGTGACATGGTATCTCAGTGTTGTTTTAATTTGCATTTCATGGATGGCTATTGATATGGAACATTTTTTCATATATTTATTCGCTTTTTTAATTTCGTCTTCTGAGAAGCGTGTGTTCATCTTGTATGCCCATTTCTGGATTGGGTCTTTAAATTTAGGGGCCCTAATGTATTTTAGTTCTTTGTAAATTCTAGAGAGCAGACCTTTGTCTGAGTGCTTATTAGTTAAGATTTTTTCAAAATTTGCGGGTTGCCTTTTCACTTTGTTAATTTGTTTTGACTTGCAAAAACTTCTCAATAAGAGCAGATCCCAGTTTTTAATTCTTTCAAGTGTTTCCCGTGCAGTTTGATTTTTGTTCATTTCCCTACCCCTATGTTTTCAAGAGTTCCTCCTACTTTCTCTTCCAGGAGATTTAGTATTTCTGTTTTAATGTTTAGATCTTTACTCCATGTTGACGTTAGCATAATGCATGATGATAGACCTGGGTCAAGTTTCAGTTTTCGACATGTAGAGATCCAGTTTTTGCAGCACCATTTGTTAACGAGGCTATCTTTCTTCCAGTAAGCGTGTTTGGCCACTTTGTCGAAATTCAGGTGGCTGAGTGTTCAGAGAGGTCTCTGAATCTTCTAATCTATTCCATTGTTCCTCAGGTCTATTTTTTGCCAATACCATGTTGATTTTATTGCAGTAGCTTTGTAGTATAATTTCAAGTCCGGAATTGTAATGCCTCCTCCCTTGTCTTTGTTGGCCAGGATTGCCTTTGCTATTCTAGGTCTTTACTCGTTCCACATAAATTTTAGGAAGGATTTTTTTAGGTCTGGAAGGTATGTTGTCTAATGGCTCTAGCTAATGATTCCAATACTATATTGACTAGTAGGGGTGATAGAGGACATCCTTGTCTTGTACCAGATCTAAGAGTAAAATATTTCAGTTTTTCCCCATTTAGAATAATGTTAGCCATTTGGTTATAGATGGTTTTTATCAAATTGAAATAGAGGCCTTCTGTTCTAATATTTTGTAGACTTTGAACATGAATGAGTGTTGGACTTTGTCAAAAGCCTTTTCTGCATCAATTGAGATGATCATGTGGTTTTTAGATTTGGCTTTATTATTATAGTGTATTCCATTTATAGATTTTCGAATATTGAACCATCCTTGCATCTTTGGGATGAATCCTACCTGGTCAGTGTGTATGATCTTCTTGATGATTTGCTGTATTCTTTTTGCTAGGATTTTATTGAGGATTTTTGCATCCATGTTCCTGAGTGAGACTGGCCTGTAGTTCTCTTCTTTTGTTGTGTCTTTCCCTGCTTTTGGAATCAGTATAATACTTAACTTGAGGAATGATTTTTACAAGACTGCTTACTGTTCAGTTTCATTGAAAAGTTTGAAGAGTGTAGGAACTATATCTTCTATAAATTTCTTGCAGAATTCAGCTGTGAATCCATCAGGATCTGGACTTTTCTTTGTTGGCAGCCTTCTTATTACATTTTGTATTTCATTGACTGTTATTGCATTATTGAGAGTTACTATATCTTGTTGATTCAGTTGTGGTAATTTGCACCTTTCTAGGAATCTGTCCATTTCTTCTGTGTCTTCTATTCTGTGAGCGTAAAGATTTTCAAAGTAGCTATTGATAATCTTCTGAATTTCCACTAGGTCGGTGGTGATTACATCTTTTTCATTCCTTATTGCTTATATTTGAATTTTTCTTTCATCTTTTTGATGAAGTTAGCTAGGGGCTTATCGATTTTATTCAGTCTTTCAAAGAACCAGGTCTTTGATTCGTTAAGTTTTTGAACTGTTCTCTTCATCTCACTTGAACTAATATCTGCTGTAATCTTTATGACTTCTTCCCATCTTTGGGCTCTGGGTTTGCTTTGCTCTTCCTTTTCTAGAGGTCGGAGTTGCAGCAATAGGGTGTTTGGTTGTTCCAGTTCTGTGTTCCTAATGTATTAGTTCACAGCTATGAATTTTCCTCTGAGAATTGCTTTCATTGCATCCCATAAATTCCGATAAGTTGTGGTTGAATGTTCATTGAATTGTAGATATTCTTGAATTTCTTGTTTAATTTCATCTGTTACTCATTGATTGCTCAGTTGGGTATTGTTTAATTTCCATATATTTAGGGGTTTTCTCTGGTTTCTTTTGTCATTTCTTTTCAGTTTCATTACACTATGGTCAGATAATATGCATGGGATAATTTCTCTTTTCTTGCTTGTACTTAAGCATAACCTATGAACTAGGATGTGGTATATTGTAGAAAATGACCCATGTGCTGCTGAAAATGAATGCGTATTCAACTGTGTTTGGGTGAAACAATCTGTATATGTCCACCAAGTCCATTTGTTCCAAATTCTGGTTCAGTTCTGCTACTTCTTTGCTCATTTTTTGTCCAGTTGAGCTATGTTTTTTAGATAAGTGGGTGTTCAGGTATCCTATTAAGATTGTGGTCTTAGGGCCGGGGAGATGGCTCAGTGGAATAAGCGCTTCTGTGGCAAGCACAAGGGCCTGAGTTCAATCAGTTCTGCAAAAAAAAGATTGTGTTCTTGGATATTAGATTATTCATGTCCATTAAGATTTGTCTTATATAGTTGGGTGCTCCTGTGTTTGGTCCATACGTATTTATGAATGTTACCTCTTCCTCCTGAATTTTTCCCCTAACCAGTATATAATGGCCTTCTTTATTTCGTTTGATCATTCTTGGTTTCAATTTGAGACTGTTTGAAAACAGGATTGCTACTGATTTTTTCTGAGGTGCTGGGGCATGTAGTATTGTGTTCCATCCTTTGACTTTCAGCCTATGAATGTCTTTTTTAATAAAGTGTGTTTCTTGTACACAGAATGTTGTTTGTATTTTGTTTCCTGATCCACTGTGCCAGTCTTTTTCTCTTAACTGGTGAATTGAGTCCATTTACATTAATGGTTATAATTGAAATGAGTTTACTTATGATTGTCATGTTATTTATATGCTGTTGTTTACTCCTTTTTCTCCTGTGTTTAATCGTTTGCCCTATTTAGTGGAGTCCTTTCGTTCTCATTCGTGGAGTTCTGATCATTTTGGTCCCTCTCTAGATCATCTTTCAGGAACCTGTGTAGGTTTGGCTTTGTCATCATGAAATTCTTTAGTTGTTCTTTGTCATGGAAGTATTTCACTTCTCCATCAAACTTGAATGGAGTTTTGCAGGGTATAGTAGTCTGGGCTGGAATTTGTTTTCATAGAGGACCTGAAGTACTCTGCTCCATGCTGTTCTTGACTTCATGGTTTGTGAAGAGAAGTCGGCCGTAATTCTGATGGGTTTTCCTTCTAATGTGATCTGCTTCTTTTCTCTAGCGGCTTTCAGTATATTATTCTTGTGCTGGATTTCTGGGATCTTGACTATTATGTCTTAGTGTGTTTTTCATTGGGTTGTAGTTATTTGGCATTTTGTATGCTTCGGTTACCTGAATGTCAGATTGTTTCCTCATATTTGGGAAGTTCTCTGCTATTACTTCTGCCCATATTCTTTTTATAGCTTTTGTATTGACTACATCTTTCTCATTGATGCCTGTTAGTTTTACATTGTTCATCTTTGCATTATCTTGCAGGTGACGGATTATTTTTTCCTGCATCCTCGTTGTTTTTAAGAGATCCTTTCTTATCTTTTCACTAGCTGCACCAGTGTCTTCATGATCTGAAACTCTGTCTTCACTTTCACTCAAATGGTTTTGCAGGCTTATGATTGAGATTTTAATTTCCTCTATATCTCCTTGACTCTGCTTTATTCGATCTATTTCCTTCATGTATTGCCCATTCAAGGAATCCATCATATTTCTAATCTCCTCTATTTTTTTTATTAATGTCTTCTTTATAAGAAGTTATTAATTCTTTTACTGCGGAATTTTTTTCAGATTGGGTTTCTTCCATATGTTTCTTTATTTGATTCTTTACTTCAGATGGTATGAATTCAAAGATTTTTTTTTTTATTTCAGAAATTAATTCTGCTCTGCGTTCCTCTCTACCTTTCTTCTGTTGTTTCTTTATTTGCGACGCTACTAATTCATACATTTCAGCTGAGCTATTGTCTTCTGCACTTGTTCTGGGTGGGCATTGGGTTTCCCCCACATGTTCCTGTATTAGATTCTTTTTTTCACATTCTATGAATTCAGACATTTCATTTTTCATTTCAAGAATTAATTCTCCTCTCAGTTCCTCTATAACTTTCTGCTTTTGTTTCTTTACTTCCAATGCTGTTAATTCATTCAATACTGCTGAACTACTGTCCTCTGTACTTGTTATGGCTGGGCTTGATTGCACTGGCCTGAGATTGCACTTTGGTCTTTGTCTTTATCATTTGGTACAGCAATGACCTCTGACCTCTGGTGTAGAACTTTGGTGCAGTTATAATCTTAGCACCTACTGAAATCGGGTGCAGATCTATGAAGGTTGAGTTTATACACTTATGCCTGGCCTGGATCTGTTTGTTGTGTTCACCTCCTTCCTGCTGCAGCCCTTGGAAGTGAACATGTTGTGCCCTTCTGGCACAATAGTGAACCTGTGGTTCCCCTCTGTTGTGTCCCTGGCCCACAGAGCACAGAGGAGCACAGAAGCTCTCCCACACACTAGCTGGGTCTAGGATTGGGCTGCATCAGGGATCCCTAAAGAGACACAGAAGTTCTCACTCGGCGGTCTTGGGGGTGGGGGCTCCGGAGGGTTGCAGGGATCCTGATGGCATGGTAGATGATCTGACTCACACAGGTGCCTGTGTTTTGATCTGGAGGGGTCCCGCAGGTACAGGGAACTCAGTGTGGTTTTAATTTATGTTGCTTAGAACCAGTCCTAGCCTAGGCCCGGTGAGTGTGTGGGAGAGCTTCCAGTTACCCTGCGCTGGCAGGAACTACTGGTCCCAGCCCAGGCGCAGCATGGGTGAGACCCTCTTCCACCGCCTTGGGACGACCCCCCTGACTCCGTAGTACCCCCCACCCACCGTGTAGGAATTTTTGCCACGTTCCGGGAACCCCCAGATCCAGTCCTAGCCCAGGCCCAGTGAGTGTGTGGAAGAGTTTCCTCTCTCCCCTACTCCACCTTGTCCCCTCCAGACTCAGCTCAGGCCTGGCATACAGGCCTGGGTGAAACCCTGCAGCTGCAATCCCTGAGAGAGTGTAGAGGATAGAACCACCCAGCTAGTCCAGGAGCAGAACATTTTACCAGAGGGGCACAACAGGTTCACCCCTAACGACAGCAACAGGAAAGAGCTGAGCACAGCAGCCAGACTCAAGCCAGGCACAGTTGGATAAATCCAAACTTTGTAGATCTGCACCTGAACTTCAGTAGGTGCTAAGGTTATAAGTACAACAAAGATCTACAACAAAGGTCAGAAGACAGTGCTACACAAAATGACAAGAAGGAACAAAATGCAATCTCAGAAGCCATGCCCACCCATAACAAGTGCAGAGGATACTAACACAGAACAAATTCGGAATCACACAGCTGAAAGCAATGAATCAATGGCTTCTGAAATAAAGAAACAGCTGCAGAAAGGTATAGAGGACCTCAGATTGGAAATAAAAAAAATCCCTGAATTAATAACATCTGCAGTAAGGAATCAAATGCAGAAACATATGGAGGAAACCCACTGCCCACCCACAAAAAGTGCAGAGTACACTAGCTCAGCTGAAATGTATGAATTAATAGCGTCAATAGTAAATAAGCAACAGCAGAAAGTCATAGAGGATCTCAGAGTGGAATTGTTTTCTACTAGCTCAGCTCAAATGTACGAATTAATAGCGTCGATAGTAAATAAGCAACAGCAGAAAGTTATAGAGGAACTCAGAGAGGAATTCTTTTCTCAAATAAAAGAATTCTGAGAACTTATAACATCGGAAGTAAAGAATCAACTACAGAAACATAGGGAGGAAACCCAATCTGAAAAAACACTGCAGTAAAAGAATTTGTAACTGCTTCTAAAGAAGACATTGATAAAATAATAGAGGAGCTTAGAAAAATGACAGATTCCTTGAATGAGCAATACAGGAATGAAATAGATCGCATGAAGCAGAGTCAAAGAGATATAGAGGGAATTAAAATCTCCATCACACGCTTGCAAAACCGTTTAAGTGAAAGTGAAGACAGAGTTTCAGATCTTGAAGACGCTGGTACAGCTAGTGAAAAGGTAAGAAAGGATCTCTTAAAAACAACTAGGATGCAGGAAAGAATAATCCCTCACCTGCAACATGATACAAAGATGAACAGTGTGAGAATAATAGGCATCAATGAGAAAGATGGAGTCAATACAAATGACATTAAAAAAATATGGGAGAAGTAATAGCAGGTAACTTCCCAAATATGAGGAAACAATCTGACATTCAGGTAACTGAGGCATACAGAACGCGAAGTAACCTCAATCCAATGAAAAACACACAGAGACATATAATAGTCAAGATCCCAGAAATTCAGCACAAGAATAATCTACTGAAAGCCGCTAGAGAAAAGAAGCAGATCACATTGAAAGAAAAACCCATCAGAATTACGGCCCATTCCTCTTCACAAACCATGAAGGCAAGAAGAACATGGAGCAGAGTACTTCAAGTCCTCTATGAAAACAAATTCCAGCCCAGATTACTTTTCCCTGCAAAACTCCTTTCAAGTTTGATGTAGAAGTGAAATACTTTAATGAAAAATAACCACCAAAATATTTCATTTTGACAAAGCCAACCCTACACAGGCTACTAAAAGATGTTCTAGAGAGGGACCAAAATGATCAGAGCTCCACGAATGAGATCAGAAGCAACCAACTAAATAGGACAAGCATTAAACTCAGGAAAAAAAGGAGTAAACGACAACAAGTAAATAACATGTCAATCGTAAGTTAATTTACATTGCTTGAATTAGCAGTGATGTTGAACATTTTTTCATATATTTATTTGTATTTTTTCCCCTGAAAGGTATATGTTTTTGAGTTTTGGAGTCCTGATTCTTAAGAAATTCATAATATGTTCTAGAGAGAAGTCCCATGTAACACACACACACACACACACACACACACACACGTCTAAATTTTTCCCACTCTCTGGGTTTCCTTTTTACTCTGTTGATTTTTTTAGATGCACAGAATGGTTTGAAAAAGATGAGATCGTATTTGTTGTTGAAATTTTTCCTATGCAGTTTTTTTTTTTGTTGTTGTTGTTCATGAACTCTCTACCTATCTATATGTCTTTAAATTTGTACTTATGTTCCCCTGTAGAAGATTTAGTGTTTCTGTTTTAATATTTAAATCTTTGATCCATTTTGACTGTAGTTTCAAGCATGACAATAGACCTGGGACCAATTTTATCCTTTGGCATGTGGAAAACCTATTTTTCAAGCACCATTTAATAAACAGGCTTTCTTCCGTGAACATTTCTGGCTCCTTTTTTTCAAAAATAAGGTGCTGAGTGTGTTTGTAGCTGTGTATACATCTTCTAATCTGTTCCTTTGACCCACATGTCTCTTTCTTTTGTCACTACCATGTTGATATTATCATCATAGCTTTGTAGTGTTAAGTTTCAAGTCAGGGATTGTAATGCCTCCTGCCTTTTGTTATATCCCAGCATTGCTTTTACTATTCTAGGTGTCTTCTGGTTCCCAATGAATCTCACCTGATCATGGTGTATAATCTTAAGTTTGCTGTATTCTGTTTGCAAATTTTTATAGTACATTTTTGCATCTATGTTCATTAAAGGGATTGATCTATTGTTTTCTTTTTTGTTGGATCCTTCTCTGGTTTGTTTTGGTAACAGAGTAATACTTACCTCCAGAAATAAGTTAGGGAGAATTTCTTCCCTTTTGATTTGAATGAAGAGTTTGTGAAGCTTTGGCATGAAATCATCTCTAAGTTTCTTATAGAATTCAGCTGTGACTCTATCAGGACCTGGAATTTTTTGTTAGTATGTTTCTTTATTATAGTTTCAATTTTATTCACTGATATTTGGTTATTGAAAATGTTTATATTTTCTTGATTCAGCTTTGCTAATTCATGAGTATCTCAGGTTCTCTCAATTTCTTCTGAGTGTAAAGATTTTCTAAGTAGTTATATTATTGAACTTGTGAATTTCTTTTTTTCTAAATAATTTTATTGAGAAACAATTAGCAATGAGACAGTTCCAAAAGCAATTAGTAGGACAGTTTCAATAATTAATACATTGCATATCTTTGTCTTCTTAGTAGTTATTCACAGTACAAGACACAGACATGATGTCTTGTCCACAAACAGTATTAGTACAAATCTTTCTATTCATTGAATTAAGAGAAAGTAGCAGTATATCTATCTTAACTATTCTGAATATACAGATACAAAATGGTCCTTCATTTGTATCTTCCTTTTTTATTTTTGTCAGAAATTGATATTCCATTGTCATTTAAATATTATAGGTGCATGAATTCAGCAAAATATTCCAATATAGTCCAACAGTCCATAATAGTAGTGGGTTATCAGAAAGATGGGCAATTTCAGAAGTTGTTGACTTGAGCCTTTTACAACTCAGCTTATTAATATGGCTTTACTTTTTATACTTTGTTTTTATACTTATCTGCTGGATGGTTGTTTATTCTTATTTTTTAAAATATTTTTTAATTTTTTAAATTTTTTTATTCTTCATAGTCTTTAGGGACTTCAAGTTTAACATATCAATACTTGGTGAAAAATACCTGTTGCATGTTATGTCTAAGATATTTGATATTAGGTTAGATAGTGAGGTTAAGCTCAACTGCCTACATTGTAGGGTAATAATAATAAGCTTCTCTTCTGGGGGGTTAACAACTCAAGTTTTTAGACCAAAAATTAGAGAAAAAGAAGGGCTGCAAGGACAGCCAACATTTTGGCCCTAGCCTTTCAAGGTCAGTAAGGACTCAGGACATAGGAGAACCTGTACTGTAACATCCTGTAACTTAGTGGTGTACCAAATTTTCCGATCAAGGAGATTATGAGACCACAGAGGAAAGTGATCAGTGATGTAGAGTGTGCCTCACGAGAGTCACGTGGAGAGAAAACATTCTCTCAGGCTTTCATGGAGAACAAGTTGGTCAAACAATTTCCATGACTCATCCACATGACTCACACTGACAAAGGATTTGCAAACTGTGCTACAGGGTTTCAGGCTAAATCCTGCAGAGATTTGACTGACTTGGCAGATACAAAAGTTACACTTCTTGTTATATAGGTCTTGCTTTATCTTTGTCTGAACTTGTGAATTTCTATAGGCTCTGTAGTGATTTTGCCCTTTTCATTGCTTATTGCATGAATTTGTGGTTTTTCTTTCTTTGATGATATTTGCTAGAGGTTTATCCATTTTATGTATTGTTTCAAAAAAATCTCTTAAATTCATTAATTTTTCATTTCATTTTCTTCATCTCCATTTCATTAATTTCTGCTCTGGTCTTTATAATTTATTGCCTTGTTTAGGCTTTGTGCTTGATTTTCTCTTCTTTTTCAAGGAGGTTGAAGTACAGCATAAAATTTTTTTGGGAGGCCTGTTGTGTTTTCCTGATGTTATGGTTTGTGTATAGGTGTCCCCCCAACGCCTCAGGCAGTCTTGGGGCAGCTTTTGGAGTTTGTGATTGATTACTGTGGGTGTGGATGCTGCATCTGCCTTGGGGCAGGTAATTTGCATTACAATGTAAGGTGGGAAGAGAAGCTAGTGCTTGAGCTGCTGCTACCCCTGTCTTGTGCTCTTGCTCTTTGCCACGACCATGGAAGGTTGCTTTCTGCTCTGTGCTGCTCTACATTGGACCCAGATGTGTATGGACTGAAACCTCCAGTAACTGTGAGCTAAATAAACCTTTCCTTCCTTCATTTTGAGTGTCGGGTATTTGTCCCAGCAACGAGTAAAAAGTAACTAAGACACCTGATGTGAGAATTTACTGCTTCAAATTTCCCTATTAAGACAGCTCTCATTGAAAAAGGAGGGCTACAAGGAAAGCCAACATTTTGGCCCTA
>NW_004524887.1:1446872-1452550 GCF_000260255.1 Octodon degus | reverse complement strand
GAAGCTCTCCACACACTCACCGGACCTGGGCTAGGACTGGGTCTGGGGGTTCCAGGAAGTCGGCAGAAATTCCTACTTGGTGGGTGGGTGGGGAGGTACAGCAGGGTGGTGTGGGACGGCCCGAGGGGCTGGGAGAGGGTCCGGCCCACGCTGCGCCTGGGCTGGGACTCTTTAAGGTTTTTTAAAATTAAATTATTAGCTTTGAGAGATTGTGTTTTAAAGGGTATAATTTTTAGATTACTAGAAATAACATGTTATTTATTTTTATTTATTGTGCTTCCTTTTGGGCAATATGTCATTATTAATCCTTTTTTTCTTAGGTGTTACTTACTGTATACCCATTTTAATGCATTTCTTTTAGATACAGATTTCTGAGAGCCCTTTCAGTTATATAAATCTTAATCATTTTTGTGTCCACCATAAATATTATCCTAGGTCCATATTTTTAAATTGTTTTAAGCAAATATTTGTTTTAGCCTTTTTTTCCCCTGAGCTTTCATTTTTTAATTTCTTTTTTTTTAAAAATGTATTTAGTATAGGGTATACAGGGTCTCACTATGTAGATCGGACTCGTAGTGATTCTCCTGTTTTCAGCCTCCCAAGAGCTCGGATTTCAGGAAAGCACCACCAGGCCCAAACTCAATTGCCTTCTTAGTATGCACCAGGGGTGTGGCTGGCACTGCATACTCTGGATGGAAGCAGGTCTGCTGCACTCTGCCTAAGCAGGTGCTTTAGTCTGCTGAGCTATCTGGCCAGCCCTCTTCTGAGCTTTTATTGTTGATTAAGAACTTGGTCTCTTTCACTTCATTTTAATATTAGCTATTCCTTACAATTTTTTGTATCATACACTTCTGGGTGTGTCATTTGTTTATACATTTTAACCTCAGAGCACACTCTAATATTTTAAATATTTGATTATGACAATGATTATTTAAAAGCATACTCTTTTTCCCTCTACTTGTGTTTTCTATTAAATGCTCATATATAATATTTATCATTAGGGGTTTCTATTTTTCATCTCAGGTCTACAAGACTGTTACTGAAATACAGCAATAATAATTTGCTTTTGGATAACTGTATGTATTTGGATAAGAATTATGGTAAAGCCTGCTTGCTGTCTTTCATTTTTATTGACATTTTGTTGACAATATCAGATGTTTATTTATTCAAACATACTGTAGAACAATATTTAATTTTTAAAACAAATACATTTGCTATTCTACTTGGTATTGTATTAAATTTATGGATTAGTTTTGAGAGGAATTATTGATTTTTAAATGTATTATGTATGAGTTGAAGTTAATTTGTTTTCCAACTGGATATTAAGGAGTTCCATAACAACTTATTAAACAAAATTAACTTTTTAGATGAGTGAAAATCAATTGACCAAATAATTGTGTTGTTAGCCCTTTTACAGACTATTGTTTTATATAGATTCATATTCTGTTTTAATATATATAATTGTGATATTTGAGGTCATTCATTTGAGATTTTCTTTTTTAGTATGGGAATTTATTGCTACTCATTTTATTCTAAATACTATTTATAATACTTCCTTGAGTATAATTTGGTAAGATTTTTGTTTCAAAGTTTTTCATTTGTAATTTCCATTTAGGTTTCCTGTTTAAATGGGTTATTCTAATAGTTGTTTAATTTCCAAGTATTCAAACACTAGAAATCTTTATGTCATTTGTCTGTAACTTAATCTCAGTACAGCCATAGAATATAATTTGTGTGATTTGAAATTTTTAAACATATAGCAATTTATTTTATGAGGCATTGTGTTAGTTTAGCACCTTCTAAAGATACTAAGTCTTAACCCCTAGAGCCTCTGATTATATTATCACTAGAGATAAAGGAGAACTTTTAATTCTTTTGTTAAAATTTTTTAGTTTTTTTTATTTTTAGGGAAGAATCTACAGGGTATTCAGGGTCTCACTACTAGATCAGACTGATAGTAATCTGCCTGTTTACAGCCAACCAAGAGTTGGGATTACAGGCTCCCGCCACCACGCCCGGTTTCAATCACAGTCTCAGCACACCCCAGGGGCAGAGATGGCATTGCTGGCCTGGGATAAAACCCCCGGCCCTTGTGCCTGCTTGCAGGTGCATTTATCTGCTAAGCTATTTGGCTGCCCAAGGAGAACTTTTAAAATGTGTTTGAAATTAGGACTCAGATAGAAAGATTATCCTGAGTTACTCCAGTAAGTTCAAGGTGATAACATGAGTTCTTAAAAGAATATTTTACCAGCTAGGTTGTTAGAATAAGATGTAATTACAGAAGAATGATCAGAGAGAAGTATCACCTCTGTCATTGAACAAGGAGACATGGTGTTATTTATTAGATCAGGAATACAATTTGTAGAAGCTAGAAAAACCAGTTACACAGATTGCTGCTTAGTACCTCTAGAAATCACACATTCCTGAGATACCATATTTTTTAATTGACTGAGGAGTACTTTACTTTATTAATTCTGAGAGCCCCTTTTTAATCCAGTTAAATCCGTGTCACATTTCTAATGAACATAAGTGTAAGATTAAATTTTTAGTGTTTTAAATGAGTAAGTTTGAGGTAACTGCTTACCACAGCATAGTAATATGAATAGGTAGTATATAATCTACTTTGGTAAATGTTCCTTCAATCCAAAATTTAAACCGGTATATTTTGCTGTTGAGTATGAATATCAAATACTTAAAATATACAAATATTATAAGTATTCTATAAATATCAATTGTGTTAAATATGTTGATAATTTGTTCAAACCATCTATGTCCTGATTAGTATTCTATTTGTTCTGTCCATTTTAAAAAACAATTTTATTATTTTTTTAATGTATTCAGTTGCTGCAGGGTCTTACTATGCAGCTCAGACTCATGGTGATCCTCCTGCTTTCAGCCTCCCCAGACTTGGGATTGTAGGCCTGCGCCACTACGCCACTACGCCCGGACTCTGGCAGGCTCAGCCCACCCAGAAGCAGGGCTGGTGTTGCATGTGGTGCCTGGGATCTAGCTGTGGTCCCTGTGCTTGCCTAAGCTTCAGTAAGCAGGAGATTTAGACCACTAAGCTATCTTGCAGGCACTGTTCTGTCCATTTTAGCAAGATCATTTGGAAATCTCTATATTGCAGAGTAGTTTATTTTTCCTTTTTATTAGTTACTCTTTCATTTCTTAGACAAACTAACTACTTGATTACCCACAACATAAATTAAGAGAGGAATATTTGGTTCATGGTTTCTGAAAATTCAGTCCGTGGTCGGCTGGCTCCAAGACAGAAATGACATTATGGAAGGTCCTGGCGGGGAAAGCTGTTAAGCCATGGCGGCCAGAGAGCTAAAGCCAGAGTGAAATGCTTCAACAGAAGGTGTGCCCTGTATCATCCATGTCCTCTACTTAGGCCCTGTCTCCAAGCAGCACATTCAACTATATTTCATCCAGATTAATCCACTGATTACTATATCACTGTCATGAATGAAAGTCCCACCTTTGAACATACAGACTTTAGAGAAACATTTTAGATTAAGAGCATAACATACTAAGAAATGTTCTAAGAGATGTTACTTATGTTTTGAACATCTATTATATAGATATGTATGGATTGAAATTCCTTTTTCTTGATGAATTAATTTCTTAAAGTCTTTATCTTTGGGAAATAATCTTCCATGTTCATAGTAATATTTTTCCCTCTAACTCTATTTTGTCAGTTTAAAATATCTGGTTCTTATTTCTTTTGATTATTGCTATAATGATATGTCATTTTTCATCCATAAAATTGGTTCTATATGTAAAATAAAGAAAGTTGTTTTGGGCAGAATACAGTTGTGTCCCCTTTTCAATTTTAAACCATATATTTGATGTACATATACCTCTATCTCTGGATTTAAGATTTAAATCTAACAATTTGCTATTTGTTTTCTACTTCTATTAGTTTTTATTTTTCCCTTCTTTCCTATTTTTCCCTGACTTTTAATTGATAATTTTATGAATTTATTATTCCTGTCTTGTGGTAGAGTTAATTTTCTTTGAAATATTTTGATGATTTCCAGGTATATTCTAGTGCTTTGTTAGACAGCAAAACCCCTCACATTTGATCTTTTTACTCTGAGTTCCTCCCATTGTGGGTAACTTATTACCTATGATTCATGTTTTCTACACCATAACACTTTGAAGGATTTTTCTGTTTTCTTATTTCAGAGTTTTTTCTTTTCCTTTGAATGTTCAGCAGAAGGTTAAGAGGGATCACAGAGTATCTCTGGGGCTCTCTGGGCAGCTCTTTCTTCTCTAGGTTCTGTTCTGTGAAATCTGGCTATCTAGTCCTCTCTGTTGGCTTATCTTACCCTCTCAACTCAGGAAAGTTTCTTGGGTACATCATTTTTGTCATCTCATTATGTAGGCTTAAAGCCATGATAAATTTTGGCTTGTAAACATTCACCACATTTGTCTTTCTAGCTAGATATTATTGTCAGGTATTTCCTGATACCTAGTGTCTGAAACCTGGCTTTTCATATTTTTTTCTCTTGTATTAGTTATTTTTGGCAGAAAGATAACTTCACTCCTCTTTCTCCATTTGATATGGAAATCCTATGTATTATTTTGAGTCCAAATAATACATATATTAAATGCAATAGCCATAGTTTATTTACTGGATGAGAGGAATTTTATAATATATGTTCCTTTATTTTTATTTATAAATTTGTTTTATGTACTTGCTGGGATCTAAAATTTTAAATATGTTTGTAATAAATGGTAGTCAGTTTAACATATCTGTATAGTTTACATATCTGCATAGTTGTACATGTATTATTATAGATTTCAAAAAGCTGAAAGTTATGATGAGAAAATTTACAACCCATGTATGAGACAGTTCTACATGTTATAGAAATGGTTATTTGAGAAATACAAATATTAAAGATATACATTATATAATTCCTAAAGTTCATTTATTATTGATTTTAAAAAAAAACATAAAATTATGAGGTGACACAAACGCTCTGTCCAAAATTAAGTATCGTTGCTTTTTTTTTTTTAAAAAAAAAAAAGATTAACAACTATATTATAACATAAATCATTGTTTCAGATAAAAGTTAACTGTTTGTACTTACATTTACATTTGTACTATTGATATACAGGTATGTGAATTTGTGGGCATACCTAAAAGAAATGCTTCAGGCTATTTCAGGCTTTCTACTTATAATATTATTCCTTTAGTATTTTTGTTATAATGAAATGATGCAGGAGGAATTTAAGTTTTAATTCTTATTGTTTTGTAATAAGCTATATTTGAGTCATATCTTTTATATAAGCCAATTATGTTTCAGAAATTTTACTTCATTTATGCCAATCATAATGCCAATCATATTTTCATACTTTATGAGGTAATTACTAAATTTTTTCCATTACCGTTGTTTTGGCCACTTAAGTTGCAATGGTTCTATATATATTTGAGAAGACAAATACATAAACTACCAATCCAATAATTATAAGCTTTCTATGATATGTAAAAAAGTAGGAAAATGTTTCATTTGATTTGTTTGAACTTGAGTCTAATTTTGTTACTAGAATGAAATTTACTAGCTTAATCTCTAGTGGCTGGGGAGATGGCTCAGTGGAATAAGTGCTTCCCTGGCAAGCGCAAGGGCCTGAGTTCAATCCCCAGTTCCACAAAAAAAAAAAAAAAAAAA
>NW_004524887.1:1440960-1446772 GCF_000260255.1 Octodon degus | reverse complement strand
ACTTCCGATTTGATTTGAAACTGTCTCATTGCTATCTGTTTATCAATAAAACTTTGGGGAAAAAAGACAGCTCTCATTATATCCTTCAGGTTGTGGTAAATTGTGTCTGTATTTTTATTTGATTGTACATATTGTTTAATTACTTCTTTAAGTTTAGGAGGGTGTGTCTTAATTTCCATGTGTTTATGAAGTTTTTGTGATTTCTTTTGTCAATAAATTCCAGTTTCATTGCACTGTGTTCAAATAATATGCATAGGACAATTTCAGTTCCTTTGCATTCATCTAAGCATGCACTATGGGCTAGTATATGGTCTATTTTGAAGAACATCTCATGTGCAACTGAGAAGAATGTGTATTCTGATGTTTTTGGGTACAACACTCTATAAAGATCTTCTAAGTACATTTCTTAACAAGTTTGGTTTATTTCTATTATTTCTCATCTGTTGTCTGCCTGTTTTTCCTTGACACTTATTAGTCTTATACTGTTTTCATTTGTATCATGTTACAGCTGCTCAATTGTTTTGTCTTGGTTCTGTATTATTTTTAAGAGATCTCTTCACATTCAGTAGCTACAATGCTGTCTTTAAGGTCTGAAAGTTTACCTTCAGCTTCATCAAAGCAGTTTTTCAGGCTTTCAATGGAATTCTTAATTTCATGGATATCTGTTGGAATCTGTTTCATGTACTCTAATTATTTTGTATTGCTTGCTCAGTGATTCCATCATTTTTTCTATTCTTTTCTATTTTTTAATTTTATGTCTTCTTTAGGTGTGCTGAACAATTCTTTCATGATGTTTCTCATTTCTTTTTATGTCTGAGAGATTATTTCTCTTGTACCTCGATGGAGTTCTTTCTTTACATCAGTTGATATCATTTCAGAAATTTCAAGTGTGTGTCTTTTAAGTTCTTTTATGACTCTGTCTCCTGGACTTATTTTGTATGAACTGGAAGTCTGAAATTCTCTTTTGCTCATTTTTGTAGCTCCCCATAGTCACCTGGACTCAGCAGTGTTGGTAGGAAGGTGGAGCACAGGCTTGCAAAGCTTCCATGACATTGGGCACTGGGTAGATTCACCAATTCTCCCACTGAGTAGTGTTCATTGTGGCTTCTGCTATGCTGAGTGGGCAGGTGAGCCACAGTTCAGGAAGGCTCTGATGATAATGGGGATCAGCTGAAGTTCCACAAGATCTCATGTTGATCAGGCAACAGACTAGGGCTCATCATGGCTCTCACAACAGTGCAGTTGTTTCAAAGGGAAGCTCACCAGGGCTTTGAAGCTGTCCAGTGTCAGCCTTTCTTCTGTTAGTGTGATCAGGATCCAACATTCAGCAGAGCTTTCATGATGGTGGTGGGAGTGGTGCAAGACTCACCCTGTCTCCATTGCTATCGGTTATCCACCTGGCCACTGAGGTGGTGGGGCAAGTGGCTACAGCTGAGAAAAACACTGTTGTTTCATTTTTATTTTCACTAGTTGTAGACTATTGAAGATTTCAGGCTTATTTCCAGGAAATATTTGGAATATTGTGTCTGGTAATAGTCTTAATATGATGTTGATAATTGGAATTTGTTTATATATTGATTTCTTCATGACTAATTGTTTAAATTAATTCACATTAATTTATCAGTAGTTCATATATGCTAAACCACTATACTAAGCTGTAATTTTTAGAAAAATTATAAAGATTTACAGATCATTGCTTACCATTTTTTATTAATAAATGACGGATTATATTCTGTTACCTTAAATGTTTGTATGTTTTATTTGTTATTTCTATGTGGTCATTTATAGGCTGAATGATTTTTGAAATCATATATTTACCAGTAAAATTAACACTTACCTAATGACAACGAATTGTTAAATGAGTACGGATTTATTTTTAGTAAACTGATTTATTTGTTGTAATTTGAGATCATTTTAAATTGTACTGTTTTATTTAGATGCTGTTGTAATTAGAAAAATAGCAGAAATACTTCTGTGTATATAGTTAAATATTTTAATACTGAGTATGTTTATTAATATTGAGCAGATTTCAGTTTGTTTATTCAATTTATGATTAGCAGAAAAAAAAGACAACACAAATTTACATGATTGTTATATTTCTAAATGTTTCCTGGTATTATTTCTTGGCTATATACATATCTTTATTTTGAAGCCAGTTACATAGGTACTTTAGATTGTAGGTAAATATTTAATGTTCCATAAATAACTTTCAAAAATTGGATTTTCTTTTGGGAACATACTAGCAATCTCCTTGCATACCAATCTGAATTTGTGTGATAAAATTTAAATATTCTTATCTTCCAAAATATGAAACATAGAAAATAATTCAGAACATCAAGACATATAGAGCCTAAGTTTTATTCACTTTTAAGGCCATTACCTCAGTGATGAATACAATACTAAGGCATAGGGCATGTTATTGCAAGAACTATAATTAATACATTATTCAAATATTATACATAAGAAGATAGAGTATTTTGACTGAGATTTTAAAATTTAGTTTTATATTTCTGTTTTTGATTCTTTTATCTCATAAAGAAAATAATTTCACATAACTCTAATATTTATTTACTTCCCAAGACTCATATAGAAAGTGTCATGTCTTTAATTTTGTATCTCAAATTTTAGTAAGCTATTTAGTAAAAGGAGTTCTATTAACTCCTCTTACCTAGAGGTGCTAATTTTAGAATTTTTTTATATTGGTAGACTTGTGTCAAAAATAGTTTAATAAATGTGAAAAACTAATACTAATTCCATATTTGATCTTTTCAACTTTTTGCTTTTTATCATTTAATATTGAATATTGACAAATTCTCATAGATCTGATTAGATCTTTGCAGTACTGTTGTATAAAATTTAGCAACTTAAATATGCTATTAGAAATCTGCTGTTATTAAAGATTCATAACTAAAATATCTTTGTTAAAGTGTATTATAGTTGGATTCTCTAGAAGACTGTGATTATGTTTTGAATTGTAGAGAAATCATGGTGATTAGGCTACAGTAGCTGAGGATACTAGAATATAAAATATACTTCCTTATTTACTGGAAGTCATTTTTTTAAGGACTATTTAATTTTGCATTATACTTACATATTTTAGAAGTTATAAAAATTCTATAAGATATTTAAATCATCTTGATATGGCTTATGAACTTTTTGATTATCCCATATAACCATCACATAAATTGAGATTTATATGGTTAAAAGCATCCAAGAAGACTCCTGCATACTCATTTCTGGTTAGTGTCCTACAGACACTAACTGTCATTTTCACCATAACATTATGTTGCCTTTACATACTTTAGAACTTAAAATGTACTCACAGTTTTCATTCTTATAGAAGAGTCTATGCTACACATCATTAAGGAAAATCTATCTCATTGTAATATAATTTCATTTGTCATTTTAAAGGATTTACACTAAGAATATAAACATATTTTGTAATAACCTTTTGAATATTTGAATTGTTTTGACTGTATTGATGAAAAAACTAGAGACATTATTTTATTATTCATGACTTTATTGGAAAATTTAATTCATTTTTCTTGAACATTCACTGAGCATAACATAGGACAACATTTAACCATGTTAGAAATTGCCACAATTTTGCCACATTGATTGTTCACATTTAGACAGGTTGCAGTTTTGAAAATTGTAAGTGTTCCTGACCTTTTTTTATTGTTTATGTTTTCTTTCATTTTTCCTGATTTTTTATGTTTACATTTGTAACTTTGATGTTTTAATTTTATTGTTGTGATGCATTTTATATTCATAGAATTTTAATATGACTATCTGGAATATTTAGCTGATGTCACTGTTCAAAGCTTTAGTGTAGTTTTGTTCTTGTTAATTGGTTAAGTTCTTTATATGTAATTAATATCAATTCATCTGATATATGTATCATAAACATCTGTCCTTATTTGGAAGTATACATTTTTGCCCTTCTTGTGTTTTGGATTTTAAAGGAATCTTAAATTTCATTTTTTGTTTTATTTTATTTTATTATTATTTTTAATGTATTTGGTGTGGGGTCACACTATGGAGCTCAGCTTCATCGTGATTCTTCTGTTTTCAGCCTCCCCAATGTTGGGATTTCAGGCATGCACCAGCATGCCCAGTCTCTGTGGCTGGCTCAGTATACCTGGGGCCAGGTCCATCGAGGCGGCTCAGTATACCTGGGGCCAGGTCCATCGAGGCATGTAGTACAGAAGATCAAACCTGGTCCCTAAGCTTACCTAAGCAGATGCTTAGTCTGCTGAGCTGTACTGCTGACCCTTCAATTTTTATTTTATACTTAGTATTTTTCTTTTTTAATTCTTTTTTAGGGGGTCAGGGGGAACCAGGGATTGAACTCAGGCCCTTGTGCTTGCCAGGGAAGCAATTATTCCACTAAGCCATCTCCCTGCCCACCCCTAGTATTTTCATTTTCATTTTTTTCTTGGATTAATTCTTGTAATTTAAAATAGAACAGAATTGTTTCTTTTCAATCTCTCTGTGTGTGTATGTGTGTGAATTTATTATATTCTTTGTCCTAGTGTTTCTTACTGAATGTTAATTGTTTACATTTTTAGGATATTGACTTCCAGCCATAAATTTTACTAAATGTCATATTCCCATATCTTGATTTTTTAAAATTTTTACTTTTTAATGTATTTGGTTGTTACAGAGTCTCACTACACAGCTTGGACTCATGGTGATCCTTCAGCTTTGAGCCTTTCCAGAGCTAGGATTAAAAATGTGCATGACTACACCTGGACTCTGGCTCAGGCAGCCCTGGGTGTGGAGCTTGCCTGGCATGTAGTGCAGGGGATCAAATCACGGTCCCTTCACTTGCCTAAGCTTGCCTAAGCAGGTGCTTTAGTCTGCTGAGCTGTCTCACTAGACCTCATATCTTGATTTTTGATTTTTTAAATTTTTGCTCAAATGAGATTTTAATCCTAATGTAGCAACATACACAGATTTATTTTTCTCAGTTTTTTTGTTCCTCCAGTGACAGCCCTACTCTTTGGTCAGCTAGATATTATATTATAATTTGTGATAGATATCCTTTTAGGATTTTTTTAAAGGGAATCATTTGGAGGTCCTTTATTGCATGGTAATTTGGAGTCAGAGAAGGATCAATTTTGAAAATAAAGATAAAAATAATAGAATTAGAAATAATGTAGACTTTTGCTAAGCAAAGTGATAGGAATTCAACAGTTATATTGTATATTATTGTCTTAAAATTTGTTGTTCAGAATGCCAAATATAAGCATGCAAAGTTGTTAGAAATGTTAAAAAGAAGGAAAAAATTCAAGCATTTACTTCTCCATTCAACAGACCAATAGAAATTAGCAGTACAATTATCCAAGCAATCCTGTGTGTGTGTGTGTGTGTGTGTGTGTGTGTGTGTCTGTGTATCTGTGTGTCTGCCTTATCTATCATAGCTAATACATTCTCTTTTCTTTCTTCCTTCCTTCCTTTCTTCCTTTTTTCTTTCTTTCCATCAATCAGTTGTTTCTTTCCTTTCAGCTGTTCATTCTCCTTTCACAGTATGTATTGTACTTTTAGGCCTACCTGACACATAAAATTACTTTTTCTATATTTTAGGTGAATACGATGGTGTTTTGATATAAATGTAGTTTGTGAAATGATGCCCAAAATCAGACTAATTGACATATTAATCACCTTATATATTTAAACTTTTGTGTGTTTTTGCTGAAGAGAATTTTAAGGTTTTTTTTTTCTCTACAGTTTTATTGATAAACATATAGCAATGAGACAGTTTCAAATCAAATCGGAAGTACAGTTTCAACAAATAATACACTGCATA
>NW_004524887.1:1419784-1431996 GCF_000260255.1 Octodon degus | reverse complement strand
AAAAAAAAAAAAAAAAAAAAGATTTCTATAAATTTATTGAAATGAGAGAAATATACAGGTATAGTAACATTAGTTATTACTAAGTATATTCTATGTTTTATCATTCAAAAACTATTATAAAGTAGTGCTTCTTAGCAAAATGACAGACCGACACTGGATGGTTATATAACTTTTCCACCATATTTTTAAAACAGATACTTATTGTTTCTATCACTATCAGGAAACTTGCCTGTGAAATAAGATAGTATGTAAGATAGTCTGCATCCTCATGTACTTCACATAGTCAGGATTCTTCCTATTACAATTACCGATTTAGGAAAGAAGGCGTCTGAGAGAAAATCCATGTACATAAACTAATTCTACATGAGGAATATAAACATTCATTCTGAAAACATGTACTAATAAAAATAAGATTAATAATGAGAAGAATTTTAAAATAAGACCCCCAACTATCCTCACCAATGAGAATTTTACCTGAACTACATTTTTTGAGTCTTTCTACTATGTTCAGTGAATAATTAAAGACTCATTAATTTTAATCTTTGTGTATGTGTTTGAGTACTACATAATATGTATGCTTATTTTATTTTATTTTTATGTGTTTGCAGCATAGTACGTTCATCATCCTAGAGAGAAAATAGAAATTCTCTGCAAATTTTTGTGTAGTAACGTGTTTTGTTTTTATGTCTAATTATAATTGTTTCTTTTACTCTTTCTTCCTAAATTGTATGTATTTTAATTGGCCAATTCTCAAGGAAGCATAAATCTTATATTTATTAATAGACTTCTAAAAGCCAACGAAAAGTTTATTTTATGGCATATAAATGATACATATATAGAGTAGACAATTTTATGTAGATGGCTGTTTGTACAGAGTCCTCTAATTTAATCATTGATATCCTTTGCCAGTTTAATATATTATTTTATCAATTCAAATACTTTATAAATCTGCTTTTACAAAATATGGAACTAGCTTTAAGTAGTTTTTTTTCATTTTTCTCCAAAAAGTGTCTCTTTTTATCAAACACTAGAATTCATATATCCTTAACAAATTCTAGTTGTGCCTCTCTGATGCATAAAATTTCTAGTAATCTGGTAACTAAATAGATTTTTCTTTGATTTCTTGAAATCGTATTACTCAGTTGATTAGCAGGAGTATCTAAAATAACATTTGTTTTAACACTTACTCTTTATAACATAATAAAATGCAAGTGAATCTTGACAATAAAAGCAGAAAAATATCTCTATAACTGCGATGCTAATAATTTCAGAAGCAGAAAGAATGCATTAAGTTTAAGTACTTTGTATCATCGAAAAATTGTGCTGCTTATCCACATTTATACATTACAGTTTAAATTAAATTAAATAAGGTTAGTTTTGAGGTTCCTGTTTCTCAGTAAATGGGATTTGCTAATTCACTATGGTCAGTCTGGAAATTGATGTCATAATTTAGATTTGATTTTTATGAGTATGATGCTAAGAATCACTGTTCAACTTACCATTCTTATTTCTATTACTAAGTTCCTAAGTTATATAGAATAAAATATAAAAATAACAATCCTAATGCTGATATCCTCTTTGTTCAGAAATATATTAGTATTTTGAATAGAAATAAGATGAGTTTATTTGAGCAGATGGCACATTACTGGTTAAGTAGGTATTGAAGTAATGAAGATTTATCATCTATATATCTATATAGGTATATCTTTATATATGTCTATATATGATTTAAGAGCAAGTATTATAATTAAGTGTGCTAGCAAAATGCCATTGTATATTTTTCATTGTCTCATAGAACATGTACAATGTTATTGTTATCAGTGGTTTTTTTTTGTTTTTGTTTTTTTTTTTAGTACTAGGGATTGAATTCAGGACCCTGCCCTTGCCAGGCAAGCGCTTATTCTACTGAGCTATCTCCCCAGCTCAATATTTTTATTTTCTGTTGTCTTTCATATTATTATAAACTATAAGAATTTTCCATATATATTCTTAAATATATATTGTTTTCTTTTAAGTGTAAGTTTTTGTCACAATACAGGTTGCAATTCTATTCTTGTTTTGAAAATCTATAACGTATGTATTGTTATATGTTTCCCTGTTTCTGTCTTTGTTTTGGTTTGTCTTGCTCTTGTTTTTACTCTTCAAAATAAAAGAAAATTATTACTAAAAAAAGTTCTAAAAGGTTATGGGGGTTGCTATTCAATTTTATCGATTAGTTAAAATTATACCACCAATGCTAATTAGGAAATATAAATGTCAGTATTATAAACAATCAAGAAACACATAGAAAGTATAAAAGTTAATGATAATTACAAGATAAAATTTGTTATATTAGTTATAAATGGTATTAAGATTTGTAAAAGAAAGACATATCAAGTATAAAGTGTAATTGAGGTGAGTAGTTCAAATAAGTATCACGTTGTTCACAAACCTGATATGTTTGTAAACATATCAGTATAATGTACTGATTATTTACAGAAATTTATCTGACTCCTGTCTAAAATGCTGTCATCTAAGGCATTATCTAAGGCATGCATTGTATTGTTGAAATTGTTTCAATGAGATAAAATAGAGTAAGTGTAAAATCTCATTTCTAAGAAAATGTTTCACAAAGGACATTCTCAAGTTTTTCACTGGAACAAGTTAAGAGCTATCCATCTCTTGGTAGGAGTTATTTTTAAAACAATTGTCCTTTGAAGTTTAAACTAATACAATGCTGATATGTTCTTAATTATCCTTATAATACCATAAACTGTATCTTATAGTTTTCCTCATAACTTCATTTACTAAGCTACATTTTATATAAAACAATTAGTTTAGTTTCCATATATTATCATTAATTTTTAATACTAAAATATTTCATGAAAACTCCATTATTTATTGAAAAGCACAGTTTTAGTTTCTTTAAAAATAACAGAGCAAAAAAAATAACAGCAATATTTATGTGTCAATTCATGTTTTTGTCCTTTCAATGATGTAAACTTAGAAATGTATTACAATATTAACTCAGAGTATATTTTTGTCTCTCAAGATATATATTGCTTTTCCTTTCCTTCTTTTGTGCTTTTTTCCATCCCAATTTCTTTTTCCTTTTCAACAATTTCTTCCCATTTCATAATATCTGTTGTGGGGCTGGGGAGATAGCTCAGAAGTCTAAATGCCTGCCTTTTAAGTGCAAGGACCCAGGTTTGACCAAAACCTGGATTGCTGGTATATGCCTGTAATCTCAATGCCAGAGAGGCTGAGACAGGAGGATCATTACAAGTCCAAGCTGGGTAGTGAGACCTTTTACCAAATAAATGGATAAATAAATAAATGAATAAATAAAGATTTTTTAAAAATCCCACAATATCTGTTGTACATTATGAATCTTATTTATTCTTTCAGCTTCTGACACGAAGGACAATACAATGATGGATTGTTTCCAAGACCTAGCTATTACAAATTGTGCTTCTATAAATATGGGTACACATGTATCGCTGTGGTATGATATTTTTCATTCTTCAGGAAGATACCTAGAAGAGGAATAGCTGGGTCAAATGGGACTTCTAATGCTAGTTTTTTGAGGAATTGCCACACTCATTTCCACACTTTTTACATTAGTCTGCACTCCTACCAACAGAGAAGTATTCCTTTTCCCCCATAGCACATCCACCATTTAATATTGATTTCCTCTTTCTTTCTTTCTTTCTTTCTTTCTTTCTTTCTTTCTTTCTTTCTTTCTTTCTTTTCTTCTTTTCTTTTTTGTATTTTAGGGAAGTGTCTACAGGTTGTTCAGGGTCTCACTACTAGATCAGATTCCTAGTGATCTGCCTGTTTACAGCCTCCCAAGAGCTGGGATTACAGGTGTGTGCCCCCACGCCCAGTCTCAATTGCCATCTCAGTGTGCCTCAGGGGCAGGGCCTGCACTGCAGGCCCAGGATTGAACCCCTGATTTCTTGATGGTAGCCATGTTTTCTGCAGTGCGTTGGAATCTCAGCGTTGTTTTAATTTACATCTTTCAAATGACCAGTAATGTTGAACATTTTTTCATATATTTAATTGCATTTTTGTCTCTAGAAGATTGTTTCTTTTCAATATTTAGATCTTTGATCCACTTAGATTTTATTTTAGCACATGGTAGAAAGTATGGGTCTAGTTCTGATTTTTGTTATCTGGAAGGCCATTTTTTCCAGCACCATTTTTTTTTTTTAAAGAGTACACCTTTCCTCTAACAACAGTATTGACTCTTTTTTAAAAGATAAGGTATTTGGCTTTGCCTGGAGTTGTTTCTGATTTCTCTATTTCATTGAGTTATATGTCTGTTTTTTTCTTTTCTTTTTTTTCCTCAATACCATAATTTGTTATTACAGAAGCCTTGTAGTATTAACTTGTAATATGGGATTGTGATACTTCCTGCCTTGCCTTTGCTGTCCAGAGTTGCTTTTGCTATTCCAGGTCTCTTCTGATTTGTGTGTGTGTGTGTGTGTGTGTGTGTGTGTGTGTGCATGTGTATGTGAATTTTAGGATTGCTTTCTATAATTCTGTGAGGAATGTTATTGGTATTTTAATTTTGATTTCATTAAAATTTATAACAAGTTTGAAAATGTGGCCATTTTGACTAAAATGCTTTTACCTATTAAGGAATAGATGATATCTTTTGATTTTCTGCTGGCTTCTTTGATCACCTTTTTTCAGAGTACTATATTTTTCCTTGTTGAGGTCCTTAACTTCTTGTTAGGTTAATTCCTAATTATTTTATTGTTGCTGGGGCTGTTGTGAAAGAGTCTTGCTCATTTCTACTCAGTGATATGTGTGGAGGTATGCTATTGATTTTTTAAATTTAATTAATTTATTTTTTGTGGTCCACTCAACACTCCCTGGGGGCAGGGCTGGCACAGCTTGTGGTGCCACGGATCAAATGGCAGTCCCTGCACTTGCCTAAGTTTGCCTAAGTAGCACCTTTAGACTGCTGAGCTATCTCGTCAGCCCTGCTATTGGTTTTTGATAAACAATTTTGCATTCTGTTATAAGCAACTGACTTTGCTTATTAATTCTAAGTCTTTTGATTGAGTTTCTAAGGTCATCTATGTAGAGCCTCAAATCCATAATGATAATTTATCTTCTTTCATATCCATATCCCTTTTATATCTTTCTTATGTCTAATTAATCAGCTAATGTTTCAAGAAGTATGTAGAAAAGGAGTGGTGATGACAGACATTGTTGGCTTATTTTAGAGGTAAAGCTTTCAGCTTTGTTGTAGGTGGATTTTAATAAGATTGTTTAAAAGAACTTCTGTACATATTTTCCTTAAGGTTTTAATTATAGATGGATGTTGAAAGTTGTCAAAGTTTTTTTCTGTTTTTATTAATCGTATGATTTTTGTTCTTGATCCTGTTTATATAGTATTGTACATTTCTTGATTTGTATATGTTGAACTATCACTGAATTCCTGGAATAAATCCTAGTTTGTCATGATGTGTGATTTCTTTAATGATTTGTTGCATTCTGTTTGCCAGTATTTAGTGAGGAGTTTTGCATATATGTTTGTTAAAGAAATTTGACAGTAGTTTTTGGTTTTTTTTGGTTTGGATTCCTTTGTGGTTATGAAATTTTGATAAGGTTGGATTTTAGGAATGACTTTGGGAGACTAGTTCCCTTTTGATTGCATTAAACAGTTTGGGGGATATTAACATTAAGTTTTTTCTAAATTCTTTAGAATTTGGGAGTGAATCTGTCAAGACCTGTGATGTTCTTAGTTCATGATTTTATTTTCTTGTTTAATTTCACTGATTGAAAGCAGATTATTCAGATTTTTATATCTTCTTGGGTCAAGTTTGGTAATTTATATCCAGTTAGGAACTTATCCATTTTTTAAATTCTCCAGTTTATTAGAGTAAAGGTTCTCAAAGTAAGTACAGTTGATTTACTGAATTTCAGCAGAGTCTGTTGTGAATTCATATTTTTAGTTCTTAGCTGCAGGGATTTTGTTGTTTTATCTCTGTTTCTGTTTTTTATAAGTTTAGCCAAAAATTTGTGTATGTTGCTTATCTTTTCTAAATCTCAGAAAGGCTGAGTTGTTAATGACCACCCTACCATTTTCCTTGAAGTTTGACTTTCATCTTTTGGTAAAATTTTTTTGCACATGTTTCAAAGTTAAGTGATTGACTTCACATATAAATACAAATTTATAAATGGATACTCCATCAAGAACTATTGCAAATTTACTCTAATATTAAGAAATAAATAGTATCTAAATTCACAAATGTATAGAGTAAAAACTTGCCTAATTTCATGCAATGTGCAATGTAATTAAGAAATCATTTAGTTTGACAGTCTATCTTAATTTTTAATTACTCAAATGTTATATTCTTTGTTTTCTCTAGTTTTTATGTATTTTATTTTTTATTCATTTTAGCGAGAAAAAAATGACAAAATAGCAATGAAATAGTTCCCAAACAGGTTAGTAGGATCGTTACAATAATTGATACATTGCATTTTGTTGTCTTCATTGTAGTTATCCAGAGGAAAATGAAGACATAATATCTTTGTCTAAACAATATTAGTACAAACCTTTCTTCTCAATGAACTACGAGAAAGTATATCTATCCTATCTTGTGTACACACACACACACACACACACACACACACACATATATTTTAACAACAAAATGTCCTTTATTTATACTTTTGCAAAGTTAGTAACACATGACACTAGGTTGCCTAGCGACTAATAGCGGACCTTAAGAAGTCAAGATGTTTGTCTCAGGAGTGAGGTAGCTTCTTTGCTTTAGGCATTGATTCCTAGTCCAACCTACACACATTTGATCAATTTCCTAGCTTCTTGGCTCCCAACATATCCCCCTTTTTTATTTTGTTTTGGCTGAGATAGGTGTTCCACTGCAGTTAGATAAGCTGTATTTGAAGAAGTCTTTAAAGGACCTTTTCATGCTTGAAGCCAATCCAAAGATTGTAGGTACTTGAATGCAGCAAGATAAACCAATATAATCCAATAGTCCATAATAGTAGTTAGTTATAAGTACAGTTGGCAATTGTCAGAAGATAATGACTTGAGCCTTTTACAGCTCAACATATTAATATGGCATTACTTTTTATAACTTGTGTTTACACTTTTCTGCTGGATGGTTAAGACCAAGTTATAGCAAAACCTCTATAAGTAAAAAAAATGTAACTCTTGCTATCTGATGAGGTCATTCAACTCCCCTCAGGATTTACCCAGGAACCATGTACATCACCTTGTAGATCTTTTGTCAGTATCAGCTGTCTGGATGAGTCGTGGCCCTTGCTAGACCAATTTGCTCTCTGTGAAAGTCTAAGAGAATCTTTTCTTTCCAGGTGACTCTTCATAGGCACACTATATATCATCAATCACTTTTCTCGGTGGCCCCATAATCTCCTTGATCAGAAATTTGGGACACCAATGGGTTGCAGGATGACACAGAAGAGGTTCTCCTATGACCTGAGTCCTCATTGACCTTGAAGGGCTAGAGGCAAAATATTGGCTCTCCTTTTAGCCCATCTATCTCTAATTTTTTGGTCTGCAAACTTTATTTTTTAAACATCCAGAATAGAATCTTAATGATCTGATTACCCTGTAACACAGGCAGTTAAGCTTAACCTCACTACCTGTCTGAATATCAAATGCATTAGACATACAATGGAAACTGCTATTTTCCAACAACCATGAATATTCTAAATCCTCATATGATGTGAATAAACAATTACACATTTTTACAAAGTAATTTAGAAATCAATCCATATACAACATTGTAGTAGGAAATCCTGTTACACTTTTTTCCTTGTCTCTCAGTTTCTTTCATTATCTTTTTTTCTTTTTTTTTTTACAAACCTTTACTTAAAAAGAGTATATCAATAAGTAATATGACATTAGAAGCAATACACATTTAGAAGACCAATATGACAGGTATTTCAAGCATGGGTTTAGTATTACACATTGCTGTCCTCAATGTAGTTGCTTAGTTCACAGGTATTAATATATAGAGTTAGGGTAAGAATTATACCCATTAACTGCTATTTTCAAAAACCTGATGAACATTCTTAGGAACATTGCCTTAGCCATCTTGTTTATATAAATGTATGGTTTTGCCCGTCATATTTCCTAACTTTTCTCCTTTTTCTCCATTGTTTCATCCTTAAGATCTCTGTTTCCCTTTAACTGTGTTATACTTTTCAATTTTTATTTCTTGTTTTGAGTTCTTGCACTAGGGAAACAATACAATATTTATACATGTGGGACTGGTTTATTTCCTTTATGACTATAACTTAAAATTGAATCCATGTATGTACTAAGACTTCAAGTTTATTTTTCCTTATAGTTGATTAATACTCCATTGTATAAAAACACCAGATCTTTTTCATCCATTGCTCAATTTGATGGGCATTTTGGTTGTTTCAAAGATTTGGCTATCATAAATTGTGCTGCTGTGAACATAGGTGCATATACATCACTCTGATATGAACTTTTGGTTTGTTTGGGAAAATTCCCAAAAGGGGATAGCTGGATTGAATAGAATTTCAAGTCCTAGATTTTTGAGGAGTGTCCACACTGATTTCCATAAAGGTTGCAAAAATGTACATTCAAAACAGCAGTGGAGAAGGGATCCTTTTTCCCCACAACCTCTCCAACATTTGTTGTTGGTTGATTTCTTTGTGATAGCCATGCTTTCTGAGTTGATCTCAATGTTGTTTTAATTTGCGACTCTCGAATGACTAGTGATGTGGAGCATTTTTTCATGTATTTGTTTGCCTTTTGTATTTCTTCTTCTGAGAAGTGTGTGGTCAACTAGGATGCCCATTTTTGGATTGGGTCTTTAAATTTTGGATCTCTAATGATTTTTAGTTCTTTATAAATGTTAGAAGACATTTGTCTGAGTGATTAATAGTTAAGATTTTTTACAAATGTGTAGGTTGTCTCCTCACTCTGTTGGTAATTTCCTTTGATGTTCAGAAACTTCTCAATAAGAGGAGGTTCCAGTTGTTAATACTTCCAAGTACTTCTCGTGCAGTTTGATTATTGTTCATGAAATGTTTGCCTACCCCTATGTCTTCAAGATTTCCCCTTGCTTTCTCTTCCAGGAGATATAGTGTTTCTGTTTTAATGTTTAGATATTTGATCCATTATGACTTTAGTTTAGTGCAAGGTGATAGACCTAGGTCAAGTTCTAGTTTTTGGCATGTAGAAAGCCAATTTTTCCAGACCATTTGTTAAAGAGGCTATCTTTCTTCCAATGAGCATGTTTGGTACCTTTTTCAAATATAAGATGGCTGAGTGTGATTGTAGTTGCACCTGCATCTTCTAATCTATTCCATTTATCCTCAGGTCTATTTTTTGCCAATACCATGTTGGTTTTATATCAGTAGCTTTGTAATATAATTTCAAATCAGGGATTGTAATGCCTCCTGCCTTGCCTTTGTTGCCTATGATTACCTTTGCTATTCTAGGTCCTTTCTGGTTCCAAATAAATTTTAGGAATGGCTTCTCTAGGTCTGTGAGATATGTTGGTTGTATTTTGATAGGTGTTGCATTAAGTCGGTATAAGAATTTTGGCAGTATAGTCATCTTCACAATGTTGGTTCTTCCTATCCTGGAGCAGGGAATATCTTTCTATTTTCTGAAATCCTGTACACTGTGTTTTTTCAGATTACTATAATTTTCATTGAGTAGATACTTCTTTAGTTAAATTAATTCCTAAGTATTTCTTTTATCATAGTGCTATTGTAAAATACATTATTTCTCTATTATCTCTCTCAGTGTGTTTTTTATCTATGTAGAGGAATGCTATTGAATTTTGAGTATTGACTTTGTATCCTGCAATGTGATTTAATTTGTTTATTAATTCTGATAGCTTCTTCATGGAGCTTTTTGGGTCTTCCAAGTAGAGTGTAACGTGGTCTGCAAATAATGATAGTTTATCTTCTTCTTTACCTATTCCTATTACTTTTATTTCTCTCTTGTCTAATGGCTCTAATGATTCCAGAACTGTATTGAATAGGAGTGGTGACAGAGGACGTGATCATCCTTGTCTTGGACGTGATCTGAGAGTAAAATATTTCAGTTTTTCCCCATTTAGAATTGTTACCCAGTAGGTTGTCATAGTTTGCTTTTATCAGATTGAGGTAGAGGCCATATATTCCAATTTTCTGTAGGAATTTGGTCATGAATGAGTGTTGGGCATTGTCATAAGCCTTTTCTGCATCAATTGAGAGGATCATCAGTGAACGGGATCGGCTCTCTTGATATATTGTAGTACAGTTATAGATTTGTGCAAGTTGAACTATCCTTGAATCCCTGGGATGAATCCTACATGGTCATGGTGTATAATCTTCTTAATGAGTTGCTGTTTTCTGTTTGCTAGGATTATTGAGGATTTTTGCATCTATGTTCATGAGGAAGGTTGGCCTGTTCTTCTCTTTTTTACTTGAATCTTTCTCTGTCTTTGGTAAAGTATGATGTCCCTCCAGGAATGATTTTGAGAGTATTGTTTCCTTTTTAATTTCATTGAAGTGTTTGAGGAGTATTGGCATTATACCTTATGTGAATTTTTTGTAGAATTTAGCTGTGAACCAATCAGGACCTGGACTTTTCTTTGTTGGTAAGTTTTTTACTTACATTTTCAGTTTCATTCATTGATATTGGGATATAGAGAGTTCTTATATCTTGTTGATTCATTTTTGCTAATATGTACCTTTCCAAAAGTCTATCCACTCCTTCTGTGTCTTCAATTCTCTGAGAGCAAAGATTTTCAAAGTAGCTATTGATGATCTGAATTTCCACAGGGTGTATAAGAATTTCACCATTTTCATTCCTTATTGCTCAAATTTGTGTTTTTTCTTTCCTCTTTTTTTGATGAGATTAGCTATGAGCTTATAAATTTTATTTAATCTTTCAAAGAGCCAGCTTTTTGATTAATTTATTCTTTGTATTTTCTTCGTTTCAGTTGGAGTAATTTCTGCTCTCATTTTCCTCCCTTCTTTGGGCTTTGGGTTTGTTTTGCTCTTATTTTTCTAGACATTTTAGATGCAATATTAGGGTATTCATTTGTTCCTGTTTTGTTTTCCTAAAGTGTGAGTTTAAAGATATAGTTTCCCCTCTGAGAACTGCTTTCATTGCATCCAACAGATTTTGATAAATTGTACTTTAAGTTTTATTGAATTTTATTTCTTGTTTAATTTCATCTGTAACCCTTTGGTTGCTGAGAAGCGTGTTATTTAATTTACATGTGTTTATGGGTTTTTTGTGGTTTCCTTTGTCATTTAATTTTAGTTTCATTATACTGTGGTCAGAAAATATGCATGGGATAAATTCTGTTTTCTTGCATATACTTAAGCATGACCTATGGAGTAGTATGTGATCTATTTTAGAAAATGTCTCGTGTGCAGATGAAAAGAATGTGTATTCAGCTGTGGTTGGGTGGAACACTCTGTATATGTCTACTAAGTCCATTGGTTCAAAGGTCTGGTTCAATTCTGCTATATCTTTACTAATTTTTTTGTCTGCTTGATCTATCTTTTGTTGATTAGACAGTGTTAACGTCTCCTGTTAAGATTGCATTATTGGATATTTGATTTTTCATATCGATTAAGATTTGTCTTATGCAGTTTGGTGCTCCAGTGTTTGGTGCATACGTATTTCTGACTGCTACCTCTTCCTCTTGTATTTTTCTCCTAACCAGTATGTAGTGGCCTTCTTTATTTCCTTTGATCATTCTTGCTTTGAAGTTCAGACTGTCTGTGAACCTGATTGCTATTTCTGCTTTTTTGTGCCTAGGGCACGTAGTATCCTTTTCCATCCTTTGACTTTCAGGCTATGAATTTCTTTATGAGTTAAGTGTGTTTCTTGTATACAGCATATTGTTGGATTTTGCTTCGTAATCCTCTCTGCCAGTCTATTTCTTTTAATTGGTGAACTGAGTCCATTTATATTGATTGTTAGAATTGAGATGTATTGACTTATGATTGACATGTTATTTACCTGATGTTGCTTACTCCTTTTTTGTCCTTTATTTAATTGTTTCCCCTGTTTAGTGGGTTCCTTCTGTTCTTGTTGTTGGATTTCTGATTATTTTATTCCCTCTCTAGAACATCTTTCAGCAGTATGTGTAGGGTTGGCTTTGTCATCATGAAATTCTTTAGTTGTTCTTTGTCATGGAAGTATTTCACTTCTCCATCAAACTTGAAAGAGAGTTTTGCAG
>NW_004524887.1:1399240-1419684 GCF_000260255.1 Octodon degus | reverse complement strand
TCTCATTTGTGGAGTTTTGAATATTTTGGTCCCTCTCTAGAACCTGTTCAGTAGTCTGTGAAGGGTTGGCTTTGTCATCATGAAATTCTTTAGTTGTTCTTTGTCATGGAAGTATTTCACTTCTCCATCAAACTTGAAAGAGAGTTTTGCAGGGTAGAGTAGCCTGGGATGTAATTTGTTTTCATAGAGGACTTAAAGTACTCTGCTCCATGTTTTTCTTGCCTTAATGGTGTGTTATTAGAAGTTGGCTGTTATTCTGATGCATTTTCCTTTAAATGTGATCCGTTTCTTTTCTTTATTGGCTTTCAGTATATTATTCTTGTGCTGAATTTCTGGGATCTTGACTATTATATGTCTTGGTGTATTTTTAATTGGGTTAAAGTTATTTGGCATTCTGTATACTTTAGTTACCTGAATGTCAGATTGTTTCATCATGTTTGGGAAGTTTTCTGCTGTTACTTCTGCCTATATTCTTTTTATAACATTTGTGTTGACTCCTTCTTTCTCATTGATGTGTATTAGTCTCAGTTTATTCATCTTTGCATCTTCTTGCAGGTGGTTTATTACTTTTCCCTGTATCTTAGTTGTTTTTAGAAGATCTTTTCTTACCTTTTCATTAGCTGTGACAGTGTCTTCAAGATCAGAAAGTCTGTCTTCAGTTTCACTCAAATGGTTTTGCAAGCTTGTGATTGAAATTTTAAGTTCCTCTATATCTCTTTGACTCTGCTTCATGCGATCTATTTCTTTCCTGTAATTCTCATTCAAGGAATCCTTTGCTTTTCTAATCTCCTCTATTATTTTATCAGTGTCTTGTTGAGAAGGAGTTGTTAATTCTTTTACTTCAGAGTTTATTTCTGATCTGATTTCCTCTATATGTTTGTGCATTTGATTGTATATTTCAGATGCTCTTAATCCAGGAATTTCTTTTTTTCATTTCAGAGATTAATTCTGATCTTAATTCCTCTATACCTTTCTACTGTTGTTTCTTTATTTCAGATGCTATTAATTCAGACATTTCAGCTGTGGTAGTGTCCTCTGCACTTGTTTTGGGTGAGTTCAGGTCCTGAGATTGCATTTTGCTCCTTCTCTGTGTCATTTTGCATGGTATTGTCCACTGAACTTTGGTGTAGAGCTTTGGTGCAGTTGTAATCTTATCACCTACTAAAATTAAGAAACTGATATACCAAATTCTGGTTCATCCAGTTGTGGTTGGCTTGGGTGTGGCTACTGTGCTCATCTCCTTTCTGCTGCTGCCCTTGGACGTGAGCCTGCAGTACCCCTCTGGCAAGATGTTCTGCTCCTGGATTAGCTGCGTTGTTTTGACCCCAGTCTCACTGCAGGGACTTCAGCTGCAGAGTTCACCCCAGGCCTGTATGCCAGGCCTGGGCTGAGTCTGGACAGGTAGGAGGGGGCGTGTTGCAGGAGAGTGCAGAAGTTCTCCCACACACTCACTGGGCCTGGGCTTTGGCGGGTCTGCAGGGTTCTCAAGAATGTGGTGGAAGTTATCACTCACAGGGCATGCTTGGGCTGGCTTTGATGGGGCAGGTGAGGTCTGGAGAATGCGGGAAAAGGTCTCTCTTGCACACGGGGTCTGGGCTTGGTCTGCTGGGTTCAAGATAGTGCAGAAGCTCTCCCATACACTTGCAGGACCTGGAGTTGTGCAGATCTGGAGTGTTCCTGAGAGTGTGGTGGCCGTTCTCATTCACAGGATGGGCTTGGGCTGGCTCTGGAGGGGCGGGAGAGGTCTGGAGAACACGGGGAAAGGTCTCTCTCTTGAGGCAGTCCTGAGCTTGGTCAGCTGGTCACAGGACAGCACATACGCTCTCCCACACACTCGCAGGGCCTGGGGTTAGGCGGATCTGGAGTGGTCCTGAGAGCATGTTGCTAGGTATGGTTTTAACTGTGTTGATGTTATTTGGAGTTCTATATGCTTCAGTTACTGTGTGTCAGATTTTTCCCCCATATTTGGGAAGTTTTTTTGCTATTCTTTTTATATCATTTGTAGTGACTCCTTGTTTCTTATTAATGCCTATTAGCCTTATGTTTTTCATCTTTGCATCATCTTGTAGATGTTGGGTTATTTTTTGTGCATCCCAGTTGTTTTTAAGAGATCTTTTCTTTCTCATTTTCATTCAAACAGCTTTGCTGGCTTGTGATTGAGATTTTAATTTCCTGTATATCTTTGAATCTGTTTCATGCATTCTAATTCTTTCCTGTATTGTTCATTCAAGGATTTTATCATTTTTCTGTTCTCATCTATTTTTTGAATCAGTGTCTACCTTAGGACCACGTAGTAATTTTTTCTTTGTAGTTACCATTTTGTTTTTTACTTTGTCAATTATTTCTGATCTGATGTCCTCTGTACCTTTCTGCAGTTTTTTCTGTACTTCAGACACTATTCTTTGAGATATTCCAAGTGTGTGATTTCCAATTTCTTCTATGCTATTGTCTCCTTCATTTGTTCTGGTTAGGCTTGGGGCCTGAGAATCCTCTTTGCTCCTTCTCTTTGTCATTTTGTATAGCACTGTCCTGTGACCTTTGGTATAGAACTTTATGTAGTAGTTACATTAGCTCCTACTGATATTATTACTCAAGGGAGATTATGTGGTTAATTTCCCTTATTATAGTTACAATAATATAATTATCATTTTGTTGTTACAGAACTACAACTAGCAACACTAATCGTAGTAAGATTTAGAAATTGACAGGCTTTTGTAATAAATGGGTTTATTTTTTATTTATTTAGTATTTTAGGGAAGGTTCTACAGGGTGTTCAGGTTCTCAAGTATTTTAGACTGTAAGGGCAAGCCTTATGACTCTATAGGTAAGCAGATATCAAACTGGGAATTTGTATTTAAATTAGTTCTCCTAAGATGTGTCTGATCACCATCCCTTGATGTACCTGGAGACTTCCAGGCAGACTTTCACCCCCATTACCTATTGCCCCCTCTCTGGATCAAGAGAGAGGGAACAAGAGAGAGAGAGAGACAGAGACAGAGAGAGACAGAGAGAGACAGAGACAGAGAGAGAGACAGAGAGAGACAGAGAGAGACAGAGAGAGAAAGAAGGAAGAGGATGCTGGGACAATGTCATAGATCTGGGTCTAGCAGTGTGTTTTAGCTTACTAGGTCTGGATCTATCAAGAACTCATACAGCTGGGCCTGGCTTGGGTCTGGCTGTTGTGCTTGGTGTCTCCCTGCTGCAGTCTCCTGACCCACTTGCTGGGCCTGTCTGCTGGAGTTGGGAGGTGGGAGGTGTGAGGCAAGAGGAGCCAGTGGGATGTAAGTCTTGGCCCATATGAGTTATATTATTTTTATTTTTTTAATTTTTATATATTTATTTATGTGTGTGTGTGTGTGGGTGTGGGTGTGTGGGTGGGTGGTGTGGCCAGCTCAGCCCACCAGGGGGTGGGGCTGGCTGGCATGTGGTGCTGGGGAATTGAACTGTGGTCCCTGTGCTTTGCCAAGCTTGTTCTAAGTAGGTGCTTTAGACCACTGAGCCATCTCACCAGCCCCAAGTTTTATTATTTTTAGATATTTGTTAGGTATATGCTTTAACATCTCACTATTTTTTAGAATTCTTGTTTTTCTTATTACACTGCTAATCTGTTCATGTTTGTTGATAAGGATTTGTATACACAAATGAATTTATATTTCCTGTATAAGGACTGTGCCAAAGGGGGTGGATAAAGAAAACTTTCTTAACTCTACACTCCCTCCCAATTTAAATCAAAACTGCAGTTTTTTAAAATTTAAAAAGAATAAAAAAATAAAGATGAAACCCATTTTGGCCTGGGGAGATAGATCAGTAGAATAAATGCTTGCCTGGCAAGCAAAGGGTCATGAGTTCAATCCTTGGTACCGGAAATAAAAAAAGATTTATTGGGGCCAGAGAGGTGGCTCAGTTGAGTAAGTGCTTGCCTGGTTAGGGCACTTCTCAGAATTAAAATGCACAAGTAAAGGAATTTTTGGAAAAATACTAAAGTATTACATATTGGGTTTTGAGTTCCGAACTGCTATATACATGTGACAATATCTCTAAATGAGCTTATCAAATGAAATGTTAATGACATTTCATATTCATAGAATATTACAAATAATTTAGAAGGTATTAATAGATATTTTAGAAATATTTGGCCTGAGATTGTACTTTTGTTCTGTGATGTTGGTACATAATATAATATAGTGTTATTAGAATCCATAAATAATAATGTTAAATGTGATTATAGCAGAAATGATGAAAAGATATGTGGTCATTCTCCTTACTAACTTTATAATTTTTTGTACTTCAAAAATGTTCTTTAAATGAGCATGGGAAAACAGGAGTCTAGTATATTAAAAAAATTGGAGAAATTATATTATTCTGAGATATTAGGACACTAAAGTAGACATAAAACAGGTAAATGAATGAGACATTGTAGGAATACAGGGATAGATTTTTCTCTAACATGGTCAAGTGATTTTCACTAAAGTTGATAAGAAGAGAAATATTGTTGGAAAACTGGATATATCTATTAGAAATAGCTTTTGACCATTCTTTCATGGTATGTTAAAATTGTTTTGCAGTTCACTGTAGACCTAAATATAAGCTAAAACTGTGACCTTCTGGAGTAAAATATGCCGAAGAAAGTTATTTTGATGTTGAGTGGACAACTATTTCATATATATATATATATATATATATATATATATATATGTATTATATATCTCACTATAACAATTACTCAAATTAAAATTCATTTAGATGCCATCACATACTGTCTATATTGACTATTGTTAAAATTTCTGCAAATATCAGAGGTGGATATATACCTCAAAGAAGAGCACTGGCCTAGCATCTTCAAAGCACTAGATTCAATACTCAGAAAATAAACTTTAAAATGCCAAGTTCTCAGTATTTATTATAATTGAAGTTCACATACATTATTTATGGCACAAAAATAGTACATAAAATTTGAAAATAATGTTAATTACCAAAGGAAGTCCATCTCACTTTTAACATATGACTGTTAATTCTGTTTCCAGAAATTCATAAGAAAAATGAAAACAATCAATATAAAAGGTCTTCTCTGGTAGTGTGAGCTATAATTTGATGATGGAAATTTGTAATGTAACAACCAATGTTAATTTCCTGTTCTTCTTTTGAAATTCTGCACCTCTTTTATTGTTTTATGATGCTTTGTTTTTCTCTTTGTTTGTTCTTTGCCTTTGTGTCTTTCCTCTTTAAAATGAAATTTTAAAAATATATGAAAAGTCTTATTCACAAATATTTAACACCTTTACTTATAGTCACTATACTGGAAATCATAAATACATCAATTTCTGAGTGGATAAATGCATTATATCCACACCATGGGATATTGTTCACAAAAAAATGGCATACTTGTACAAACATCATCATGGGTAAATATAATGAAATGATGACAAATCAAGAATGATTATGCTATTATTCTATTAATAAGAAACTATAGTGAAAAAATTAATGATAAAAATAGCATCCATAAAACTTAAGGTCTGGAAAGATGGTAAAATGGTAAGCAGAGAAATAGTATACAATTTGGAGTACAGATAATACTGTATGCTCATATGGCAACATGAGGAAGAAGAGATAGGAAGTGTGTCCCTGGGAGTCAGCAAGGATGTGAAGGTAGAACTGGAGGCCATAGGAAGTGTGAAGAGGGAGAGAACTCGATGCTCAAGGGAGATGTGGAAAGTAATGCTTTTCCCCCATACCTGGCTCGTAATGTGTGAGGGTTGCTAGAAACTGCAGAGTAATAGTCACCACTGGACACTTGAGAGGGCTCCACAGAGAAATCCTCTAGTGAAGTGGAGCCGTGGACAATGGGAAATGCAGTGGCTGGTGAATTTTCCTTATGCTGACAACCTCCAGGAGAGGGTGACAGGCTGGTTGCCATTTTGGGAAGGCACCAGCTGAACTCAGAACTCAGAGCAGCTGTCTGTGGCCTTCAGCTCTGTCTGGTCGCTCTCTGTATCAGAGTGAGGCTAACATAGCAGGAGTCAGGGAGCCTGGATTAAGCCAACAGGAGATACCTGGAGTGTTTCAGGCTGAACAACTCAGATCCCAGCCTCACAGCAGGAACCCAAAAGCAGTCTGAATTTCATGGCTCTCAAAGCATATGCTTACTGGTATTCTCCACCAAAGTGCTGTAATTCTTATGGCTTTCTGGGATTAATCACTACGGACCTGGGCTCTTTATGCCCTCCTCTGTCTAGCAATGACAGTAGAGATGTGCATTGAAGTATACATTTTTCTTTTTCTTTTTTCCTTTATTCTTATGTTATTATTATTCATTCTTATTTTTATATAACTGTGACTATGTCTCTAGTTTTGTTGTTGCTGTTTTTTCTGCTTTTGTCTGTATTTTTTCTTCTTCATTCCCCTTATGTCTTCTTCAAAAGACTTACAAAGCTTTTACATTCTTCCTTAGTTCACCAACCTTGCTTCTAACATTTCCCCCCTCTTTTATTTTTCAGCATTTTTTCCCCTCATCCCTTTTAAATTTTCTCCTGTGTGGGGAAAATCACCATATTGGTAACATATTTACTGTATACAATTTTCTGGCCTTTCTTAGGTTTTGTTAAATAATCAAAAATCTTGTTCATGCAGTTAAAGTTGGCAAGTTAGTAGTTACTACAGTTTATTATTCCCTAGACTGTTTTATGCTGTTATTGATAGTACTATTTTAGCAAGGTGTTATTCTGCAATACCAGATTGATGTACGGAATGGATAGGAAAAGTTCAGATTCATTGACAGCTCCAAAAATCCATTCAGATAGAGGAAGTATCAGATATTTAACTGATAACTGATACTACACTCGATCTTAGCCAAAAGGCTAAGAAGAGGGTCGTCAGGTAGTTCAGTGGCCCAAAGTGCCTGCATAGACAGGTGTAGGACCAGGTTTCAATACCCAGCATGCTGTACCAGCCCTGTCCCTGGAGCATACTGAGATAGTGGTTGAGACTAAGTGTGGTAGCCTGTGCCTGTAATCCCAGCACTTGGGAGGCTGAGAACAGGAGGATCACTCTGAGTCCGATCTTTGTAGTGAGACCCTATAGACCCTGTACTAAATGAATAAAAAGGCTAAGAAGTGCTGTCATAATTATTCTAATCAGTTGTTACTTCCAGTGTGAAAAGATTAAGATTGCCTGAGAGTCATAAATGTACTGTAAGGCAGAATGAAAGTACCAGGAGCTAGGCCAAATAGGGACCAACTTTTCATTCCCAATAAATTGAAGGTGTAGGATATTATAATGGATTCAAACCCAAAAGCAAACTATACTCACAAGACATCTCTGAAAACTAGTGATTTCTTAAGGGTTCTAAATACTAGCAATAAAGCTACCTGCCCTCGGCAATTTACAAGCATCTATGCAGGAATTAAACTTTAAAAAAAGGAAAAAAAAAAACCCAGAAAATAAAAACACGGATGCAAGATGCAGCGCCAGACATCTTATTATGAAGTGATCAGGTCTACAATCTCCCAACTGGACTGTGAAGACTTAAATAAAAGAGACAAGTGGTCTGATTTTAGGGTTTGAGGTGGATCAAAACCCTCTAGCAGAGTGCCTGTTTCTCTGGGGGCCGAGAAAAAGAACTTCTCTGGATGGCCCATTTTTATTTGGTTTTCAAAGAAGGGAGGATGATGCTGAAGAAAGCATGGGAATATGAGCAAGATCTTGGGAGTCAGTTCAAGGACTTCTCCAAGTAATAGATTATGTTAATTGAGAACTATGTCCTCTCCAGAAAGACCTTTAAGATAGGAGTGAGATGTCTGAACCTGTAGTCTTTTTTTAGTTAATTGGGAATGGAGCCAGGTGTCCTTAGCTGTGACCTTGTCTTGTCCTTTGAGGTGTCATGGCATCATAGGCCTCTACAGGCCTCAGCTGAGACCCGTGTTTCATAGAGGTTCACTTACTCCTTTTATTTATTATGTATTTAGTTCAGGATCAGCAGGGTCTCTCAGATATGTATTGGACTTTAGTGATCCTTCTGTTTTCAGCCTCCCAAATGCTGGGATTACAGGCATGTTCCACCATGCCCAGTCTCATTCACCATCTCATCATGTCCTAGGTCAGGACTGGCATGGCATTCCAGGGATGGAATCCCAGTCTCTGCATCTGCCTAAGCAGGTGCTTTAATCCTCTGAGCTGTCTGGCTGACCCTTCACTTAGTACTAATGCACTGCCCATCTCCTGATGAGGGGATTAGGCATTAGACAGATTCACAAGTAAATATAGAAAGCTCATTGGTTAATTCTAAATCCTCCTCAGAGACACATTTTTGTGATCTATATCACTTCCAATTCATCAAAAGCAACCTAGATTACAATGATGTGGAACAATTCAAAGACCACCCACCTGCACTCACTGAAATGGTAATAGTAGAAGTAACAAAGCAGATGAAGGAGTTTCTAGGAAAAAAACCAAGTTTCTCAGATAACTGTAGAGATGATGACCATAATGTAGAACATGGTTAGTGAATGTAGAGTACATACAGATACAAAATAGAAGAGGTTAGAAAAATTATGGAAACCATAAATGCCCAGCATAGGAAAAAAAGGGAATCCATTAAATGGATTCACACAGATATGGAGGAGCTTTAAAATTTTAATGAAAATGTATGCAGAAAAATCGGTTGATTTGAAGATAGAATATCAAATCTTGAAGATAGGTTTTTTAAAATTTTATTTAAAAGGAAAAAATAAAACAAAATTTCAAAATAAAATGATAGAATAAGAAAAGTAAATATGCTGTGTCTTATCTTCAAAATAGTCATTCAAGTTCTAAGCTAGAGGCATGAAAAATTGTCCAAACAATATTAACACAAAACTTTCTTTACAGTGAACTAGGATAATTTAGTATTGTATCTTAATTATGTTGTATACATAAAAATATAGGCTGCTTCATGAATTTGCATGTCTTCTTGTGCAGGGGACATGCTAATCTTCTCTGTATGTTTCCAGTTTTAATATATGTGCTTCTGAATTGAGCATGACAGGATTGTTTTCAATAATCATGAAAAGAAAGATTTTTTAAAAATAGCATGGAAAAATAAAAAAGTTCAATAGGTGTTGTGTGATGCAAAGAATAGCAGATTTTATCATATTCAATGAAAAGCAGATAATTGCACAAAAATACATTAAAAAATCATCATAGAAGTAATAGCAGAATACTTTCCAAGCATGAAAATAAAATTTGAGGGCCAGCAAGATAGCTGACATCCACTGAGATAGCTCTGTGGACTAAGCGCCTGTTTAAGCATGCACAGGGATCCTGGCACCACATGCTACACCAGTCCCACCCCTGGGTTCGCAGAGCTGGCCACCAAGTCCGGGCATGGTGGCACAGGCCTGTTGTCCCAGCGCCAGGAAAGGCTGAAAACCGGAGAATCACAAGTCCGAGCTGTGTAGTGAGATACTATACCAAATACATTTTTTAAAAAAAGAAAATTTGACTTACAGAGAAGTGAAGCATAGAAAACTGAAAGTAGCTATGATTTAAAAAATAATAAAACTTGCTCAGGGAGATAACTCAGCAGTCTAAGTGCCTACCTGGCAAAAGCAAGGACCAGGGTTTGATCCTTGGTACTTCATGCCCTTCCAGTTCCTCACTGAGCCAGACTTCGAATCTGGCATGGTGGTACACACCTGTAATCCCAGGGCTGGGGAGGTTGAGACAGGAGGATCATTACAAGTCTAAGCTGCATAGTGAGACCCTGTACCAATACCAGTAGTAGTAGTAGTAGTAGTAGTAGTAGTAGTAGTAGTAGTAATAATAATAATAATGATAATAATAATAATGGTACAGCAATGCGTATCATAGTCAAGATTCCAATTAGACACGTAAAAGAAAGAAAAAGATTAAAGATAGGAAAAGAAGAAGTTAAACTATCATTATTAGCAGCTGGCTTGCTACTCTACATAGAAGATGCCAAAAATTCCACCAAAAGACTTCTAGATTTACTAATCAAATTCATTCAGGTAACTGGATACAAAGTGAACACTTCAAAATAGTAGCATTCCTGTACAAATAACAGACTCACTGAAATGAAAAATAGGGAAATGACACTTTTCAAAGTAGCATTCAAAAAGTAAAATACTTAGGAATCAGTTTAACAAAAGAAGTAAAAGACCTCTACATCTCACTAGATGCAGAAAAACCATTTTACAGAGACAAATATAAATTCATGATGAAAACCCTATATAACATTAGAATAGATGATCTGCCCAAGATTAAAAGAATACTAATTCCTTTGTATATTGAAGAATGGCAAATATTTGAGAATGATAATTGTGAGTTAAACTGGCAGTTCAAAAGAAATTAACAAGTTTACTAATTGAAAAAAATTGTTTCTGCTCATGAAGATTACTTGACTATGCTCTCTCCATTTTCCTTGAAATATATTTTCATTGCCTTTATTTATGCTGTATTACTTAATGTTGAATTTCACATCTAGTAGTTTCCCCTCACTCAGGGAGCGGCTCTGAAATGGACATTTGATTGGCTGATTTTTGAAAATCCATGTTACAAATTGTTTCAGCCCTTTTTAGAACTTTTCCCCAACTGCTTGCCTTACTTCCACTCGAACTGCATAAAATCACTTCTGCTTTTATTCCTATATTAAAATTGGCTTGTGAAGTTCTAGTGAGTACCATTTGGAACTTCCACATTTTCTTGTTGCTTCCTTCTTCTTCCCACATAGACCCTTTTTCATGTATGTTATGACTTGTATCTAGACGTCCCTCCAAAGCTTCTTGTACTCATAGCTGGGGTTTTATGGAGGTGGCTGGATCTAGGGATTGTAATGGTGGGATTAAGATGTAATGCTGAGATTAATGATACCATGCTATGATTGAGGGTGCACCACTGTGGTTAGTTTATAAGGGCAGAAATATTTCTGCTCCTCACGTGCTGCTCATTGCTTGCTACTTTGCTGCTTGGCTGCCTTCTGCCAGCTGTGAACTCTTCTTCCTCTGCGACACCCTACTACCCTCACACCCTGCCTTGAAGCCGGCAAAGTGTGGTTTGAAACATTTATGAACTTCGAATTAAATCTTTTCTTATTTAAATTTGGTGTCAGGTATTTTGTCTCAAAGGTGAAAAGTAATTAAGACAATGTAAAACTTATGTTTATGGTATGTACCTTTTTATCTTTTGGTATTTAAAGTAATTTTTCAATTTTGCTGCAGTTACTATTTATTTATATCTGAAATCTAGTTGATGGAGTTTTTTGTGGGAGAGAATCAAGGTATGAAACTTTAACTGGTAGTGTTTCTGTCCATCTAGAACTCTGTTCTAAGGATTATATTTTAAAATTTTTTCAGTTGTTAAGCTTGCTTTTGTTGTATTTTAATACAGTTTTGATTTAATTTAATTTGGATCTCATAATCTCAAGTAATACTGTTTTAAATAACTTCTCTGCATGGCTTAATATACATCATCTAATTTTCTCAATATTCTATGTGGTAAAAACATTCTTTATTATTATTATCATCATCATCATTAGTTTTTGTATTTTAGGGAAGGGTCTACAGGGTGCTCAGAGTCTCACTACAAGTCTTAAACTTGTAGTGATCCACCTGTTTACAGCCTCCGAAGAGCTGGGATTATAGGTGCACACCACTACGCCCAGTCTCAGTTGCAGTCTCAGCCCACCGCGGGGCCAGGACCAGCACAGCAAGCCTGGGGATTGAACCCCTGGCCCCTGAACCTGCTTGCAGGAGCTTTAATCCTCTGAGCTATTTGACTGGCCCCTAGAACATTCTTAAAACCCTCTACATTTCTTACTATTATTCTCTAATTTATAACAGATCTTATCAAAGATGCTCAGCCTCAGTTTGTCAGTGCTTCCTCATTGTCCACATTCACTTTGTGATTAGCTTTAAAATTAAAATATTCTTATCACTTCATTTTACTTTTTTTTTTTTTTTTTTTTTTTTTGCGGAACCAGGGATTGAACTCAGACCCTTGCACTTGCCAGGGAGCACTTATTCTGTTGAGCCATTTCCCTAGTCCCCTACCACTTCATTTTAAATGCATTTGTTAATTGTAAAGTTCATGATTGTGAAGCCTAATAGTTATATTTCCACTTTCATCTTATTCAACCAACAGAAGTGACCATTGCTTTCTTCTTTTAATATTTCTTTTCCTCTACAGTTTTGCCGTATTTATACAGCTTTCTTTGGTTTTTCTACTACTTCATTTTCCATCCTCTTCCTTTTATAAGTTATAATAATTGTGAGTCATAATTTATAGATTATATAATTTTCTAAAATATCCCTGGCTAGTACAGCAAATATTTTTCAAATCAGTTCTTCTCTGTTCAGACACTTCATTATGCCTAAAACACTACCTGAAGAAAAGTGCTGGGGTATGATCTCATAATGTTAGATGAATTGAGGAAAAACTTAGGTTTTTACTACTTTCACTTTGCACAATTCATTTCTTATTGACTTTGAGTTTTGAAAAGTGGCAATTATATTCTTTGATAATATATAACCAAATATTTCTGTGTATGCATATCCTTTTTCTAGACAGGAATTTAGAGGTAAAATAACCTCAATATTCTATAAGGGCATTGAATTTTTATTTTGTTTTTTTTTTACATGAAATTATCAGTCACTTTAATACTGGAAAATAGTAGTAGTAGTTGAAGAAATTCATTTGCATGTTTTAGTTAGGCACATTTAATCTGTCATAATATTTTACATTGAACTGTTAGCTCAAATTCTTAAAATAAATTTATAATAGGTTTTACTCTGTCTTACATTATGCAAAGACAATCAGCATTTGAATGTATTACATATTCTTGATAAAATTTTAGTTCCAGCATATATTTGATATATAATATGGTAGTCTAATTCTGTGAGTTATTATAAATGCTGTATTTATACACTCAGAGTAGCATCATCTCGAGTGTTGGGACAACTTATATTCAATGCATTTCAAGCTTGTTTTGTTTTATTTTTTAGATTGCATTTTCACAACACAATACAATCATGGATCTTGTGCAGTTTTTTGTCACCTTCTTCAGGTAATTTGCTTTTACTAACTTTGAACATATTAAGTCTGTTAGTCAAGTGCATAGTTTATTATTATTTTTAAATACATACCATGTCTTAAATACTTATATTTGTTATTTAACAATTATCACATTAGAAGGAACATCATTGAAATAAATTTGAAAAAGATTATTTTACTGTTGTTCTATTAAATTACTAGATGGAGTCTGTGGGTTGAGGATAATTTTTTCCTGCAATATAACTAAAGTCTGCTTGAATTAAGAAAACACTTTATGCAAAACATGGATTAGTTATATCTATTACAATGAAATGAATTCAGGTTTTTTTCTATATTTGTCATGTGTGTTGTGAAAAAGTAGGACATTTGTCACGTGTGTGGTGAAAAAATAACATTAAGTAGGACTCTTATAAACAGTAATGAGATAAAGGGGAAAGGAAGAGAGGGAATAGGAAAAAAAAAAGAAATGGAAGAAAAATAAGATATTTATATTGTGAATTTCTGTTAGTGCACTGAAAAGAAAGGTTTGTCTTACTATTGTTCTAACAATATCTCACGTTTATATCTTGTACTTTGAATAACTACTCAGGGTAAAAGTAGCAATATGTGTTAATGATGTATTGATTATTTTTACTCTCCTATTATTTTGTTTTGAAATTCTGTTTGTTTCTCTTCAAAATAAAAAGTAGAGCTTTTTTTTTAAAAAAAAAAGACAATTTTCAGAATTATAATGTGCTATTTTTAAGTATGCTAAAATGCTTACTTGTAGAAGAGATTCTCAGATAGTGTTTGTAGGAATTTTTCATGTTATATATAAAAACTATTTGAGATGTAAATAAAGACTCACTGGGTAAATAAGGAAGCTGATCTTTAGCCATGGAATATCTGTATTGTGGGATCTAGAAGATATTATTTTTCTCCACATTGTTACGCATATGTGCCACTCACAGCAGTCTTGGAGTTCCTTTGTGTAAGACAAATGTGACTCTTCTTCAGGCACATACAGCCCCACATCATAGCATACCAGAATGTGGTATGAAATTTCAGTCCTATTCACTGGCTTAATTGCTACCAATATTTTAGAGGATTTATACAATTAAATCTTTGAAATACAGTGTGGTAGGCACTTTCCTAATTGGTCTTCATGTCCAAATTTCCATACAGTACTTGAATTCCTATTTCCTTCTGTATTTGAATCCTAAAATATTTTCGGTCAGTAGTCAGATAATATATATTTCAACATTTGTGGGTTAAATAGACTCTGTTGTATTCGTGTAACACTTTTGCTATAGTACTAAAGCAGCTAGAGCTATAAATGGAAGAAAAAAATCAGGATGTCTTTGGGGCAATAAAACTTTATTATAAAACATCTCTTTGGCTGAATTTGGCCTGTGGTCATAATTTGCTCATTCCCTTTCATGGCTGAGGGCTAGCCATCTTCTGAAAGAGCACTTTTTAGTATTACACTGCTAATTGTTCTTTATAATTGAGCTGAAATCTGTCTCACTTTAATAGCTCTTCCAATTCATCCATAGGAGACATTTATAACATGTCTATTCTCTCATCACTCTTATATTCCTTAAAATTTGTAAATATTTTTCTTCAACTAACACTCCTTGTTCATTGTCTCACTTCCAATTTTTAAATCTTAGCCATATTGGACTCTATACTCCAAAAATAATTCTATTTGCTTAGGACCCTTAAAATTATTAATTTTAAAATTATAATATTATAAAAGTCACTAACATATGTGGAAATAGCATTCATACTAATGTTATTCTTTACAAATGGAAGAAACTCGCTAAATAATGTATGTTTTATGATTTTATACTTCAGAATATACGTGAATTTTAAGATTAACAAAGTTGAATTTTTAGAAAACAATAGAGTTTACACTTGAAAAAGCATTATTTTGTGCATTAAAAGAAAATTACTTTGTAACACAGATAATGTGGGTAGAAATTTACTTAAAAGTCAGTAATGCACAAAAATCACATAGTTGAATATGTATATATAGAAAATTATTTAAATATTTATGTTTTTAAACTTTTGAATTTGTGTGCATGTTTAAATTAAAATTTCTTTTATTAAGCAAAAGAATACTGGCATTAACATGTACCATCTCTTAAAGATGATCCTATTTATTATATTGTCATCATGGACAAAGTGAAATAATATATTCTTATCATTGTTTGAAACCAAATATATTTGAAGGGCGTTTTGTCATTTAAATTTCTTCCAGTAGTGAAATGTAAATTAGATAATTTTAAATCATTTCATTGTTCACAAAAAAGACTGAATATTTTTAAGTTTCTTAACTAATTATTTTTTCAAAGGCCACTGCTACATTTTAAAAACATTTTCAACAAGGTAAAACTTATGAATACACTTTAAAATCAGCTCTTCATTCCTGCTATTGCATTTATAACTCAGTTTGAGAGGAAGCAGAGATAAGGGAATGTGTCAGCTTTCAGTGTAGTTATAGCTTTGTAGGGGTCACTTCTCACATTTTAGTACTATATTTTTACCTCTATCTCATATAGAGCTCTTGTGTTAAGCATAATTGATTATTAGAGGTGATTTATAGACATAGCCTGACTTTGATCTTAGCCTTTTGTGCTATCTTAAGTGTGTCACCTAGCTTTTCTAATTGTATTCCTTTCCTATATAGAAATATAAAGGTCTTTTGTTGTCATTATAGTGTGTGTTATAATAGAGTAAATTACTAAAACACCCAAAAGTATCAGTTTTAAAATATTTTTTGTTGTGTAGAAATGGAAAAATAAGTACTTGAATTGAAAATATATATTCTTTATTTTAGATAAATAGATTAAATGGGATATGACAAGTTTTCATTGGTGCCAATAATTTTTACTATACCATTATGTATGATCACAATCTTTCAGTTTCTGTAGTGCAGTTTGTAGGGGACATTTTCACAACTCTTTCCCACTTTGATTGATTCTACCCTGTAGGCCAGGGATGTAGTGTAGTAGTTACTCCAACTATCTTGTTTATGGATTCTAATTAAACATTTAAGGACTGAGGAAATTACTACTTGATAGATTCATAGACCCAGTTACCTCATGTGAGCCAGAATTTAGCTAGGCTTTGTTACTTATACCCTATCCCACTCCCTGACACCACAACTCTAACAATAGGCCACGATGACATTTCAAGTCCTTGGTTATCTGTATCACTTTTGACCTCGTGTCCAGTAATAGTCACAAAACTGCTTATTCCTCTTCGACTGTATAGATCCATGTGTATACCTCTGTATATACACAAGTAAGTGATACTAAGTTATTTGATATCATTTTATATACTTCTAAGGATGTCTTATTGTTTTTCTTCAGTGGATCCTACTACCTATACATTCATTAGATTCTACATTTGAAACTTAGTCCACCTCAAGGATCTAAGCAGAGGATTATAACTTTTTTGTTGAAGCAACCACCTTCAGCCTCCTGTATCCCCAGAAGTTATCTCTTCTTTGTTCTTTTCCCTTATGTCTGTCAGGGCAACTTAGGCATTTCAATTTCATTTTATTGTGACTATTGCTTTTTCCAGGCTTCTAAGAGTTACTCCAGTAACAAGGAATCCCCTGGAATCCTCAGTAGGTCATGACATCTTCTGTGGTCCTGAAAATATATACATAAAGCAATGCATTTTTGCCTAGCAAGACTTACATTGCATCTCCTGTCCCGAACCAATGGGTCAGTCAACGAAGGTCACCTAGGAGAGGAGCGGGGAATTGAGGAGGGGACAAAGGACAGGAGACACGAGAAATGGAAATAAGACAGGATTCTGATCAAGTCTTGTTTATTGAGGGGAGGTGCTGGATATATATAGTGGAGGCATAGGGAAATGATGTTGGCGGGTAAAAGGTGCGAGTAACTAGGCAACCGGGCTATGACAGGAAGACCCACCTCCGGGGCATAGCAGGAGACTTATGGGAAATAGGCAGGGTAAAAGAACTAGGATCTTAGCTCAGCAGAGGTAGGGGAAGAGAAACCCATAAACCCACTTGCAATAGGATTGGAGGCCTGGAGTTATTGTGCCTGCCACAGGTCCCCCTTTACTTTTATATATGTGTATAAAATATTGCTTCTGTAGACGGCTGATTCCCTTGAGGTGGCAGTGCCTGTCTTAGGTCGAGGTGTCCTCTACATGGACTCAACTCAAACCTTACCTGTCATAGGAGACCAGGACAGCAGAAGGTCCCGTTCCTGTCTTAGGTGGCGAGTGGTGTCTCGTGTATGCCCCTCATTACCTGTCTTGGCTAACCTCACCATCTCACCAAGGGTGGGAGAACTAAAAGGTCTCCAGACCTTCATCATCATAAGCTGGTTGTATTCCAGCACAGTTTTCCCTTTCAGCCATCTCAACCCTGTGATAATGAACCTGAATAGGCTTCATCAAGGCCACATCCAATTGTTGTTTAAGGAAAGTCATCAGCCTATTGAAAAGACAGAGTCCTATTGATAAAAGTATTAATAGTCCAATCAAGGGTCCCAATAGGGGGAGAAGGTAGGGTAGTACTCCATTCCGTGCACTCCAGAAAGGGTTTTCAAATAGCTCCCTTCTCCTCTTAATAAGATCTTCTTGAAGTCTCTTTATTTTATCTTGAACAATACTGGACTTGTTTGCGTAGAAGCAGCAGCGTTCCTGTAAGGCCAAGCAGAGCCCTCCCTGCTCTGCTGTTAGAAAGTCTAAGCCCCTCCTATTTTGCAAGACTAATTCTGCTAATGAATCTATCTGGTCTTGGATATCTTGGATAGTACCAGACAGTGTTTGAACATCATCAGCTGTTTGATAATATGGTATAAGAATGTACTGCTACTCCCAACATTGCTGTGCCTGTCTCCATGGCTGCTGTGACTCCTAGCCCCACTAATAAAGGGATGAACTGGACTGGCCTCTTTGTGCGGCCCATAGCATAATCTAAACTGGGAAGGGGTACGGGATCATTACCAGAGATGACATCTATATCGGGCAATACAATTGCCATGACACATAGTCCTGTCCAGTTGGTAGGTAAATATGTGAAGGCTAAACTACCCCCACATACAAACCCATGTCCCTTTTTTGGGCAAATAGGGCTACTGTAGTTAAGTATTTAATTGCAGCTGGTGAACGTAACAAATCCAACATCAACAGTAAAGCGATCATTGTGGATGCCTCCCTGCATGCGGAAGAATTCCATAGGAGATAATCCTCCCCAGAGAGGTTGGCTCTGGCTAATGCCTGCCAGTCCTTGGGAGTAAGCTAATTGTTGGCCACAGTTTCTAAAATGGCTGTGGTGTATGGAGCCATGGCTCCGTATTGGGCAACCGCTGCTTTTAGTTCTTTTAAAACTTTAAAATCGAAAGTATTGTAATGGCGCCAAATCTGTCCTTGATCACCTGTGATCGAACTAGTGTCATGGCAGCCATGGGGACAGGCACAGCAATGTTGGGAGTAGCAGTACTTGATTCTTGATACCGGAAATACCTCTGCCTTATCTAGATCTATAGGTGGGTCTAACAGGAGGAAGATTTTGGGGATAGTGCCCCTCACAGGTGGCCTTTGAACACAAGGGGCCTTTGGTCCAGTTATATTTTTATTTTTGGGTTTTCCTGATTTTAATCTTTCAAATTGGATTATGAAGTCTTGGTGCTCTTTCTCTAATTTTATCTGTTCTTTGAGAAGTTCAGTTTTGCCTTTTAATTCCTTTCTGGGGTCAGAAGCTGAACACACTGAAGGAGGCGTGCTGGAATCAGTGTTATATGGCGGAGGGCCCTGAACCTCGGGCGGCCCGTCTTGGTCATGATACTGAGCAGCTTCCTGGTTTCAATTTCAAGATTCTGTTCCTTTACAGGAGGGTACACACCCTTAAAGGGTTCTTTGTCCTTTAAGATGGGTTTTATGTTTTTGTCCCTGTAGTATATTTTCACCTTTTTTTTTTAAATCACATTAGGAACAACTGGGTCACAGTGTCTTTGGGATAAGATTTCATCAATTAAATTCCAGTAGGAAAAGACCATAATTGGGACCTTTTTAGGTCCAAAAGTCTCATAAGAATCCTTAAGGGCATCACCAACCCTTTTCTATCACCTCTGATCAATAGTTCCTTCAACAGGAAACCAAACTTGTTTAATATATTCAAAATATTGACACAAATCCTTAATTTTAACCTTTACTCCTCACACCTTTATTGCTTTGCTCAAGCTTTCTACAAATATCTCATGTTCACTTAATGCCTGTCCCATTGCCGAAGGGAAATGGAAAGGGGGTGCCATTCGCTTACCGAGGTTCAGATGTTGCAGCAGGCAACTGCGGTGTGGGCCTCTTTTACTTTCTCTCTTGCCAGCTCTCTCGGATGCTTCCATAGCTCAATCCTCCATACCAGGTGTCCCACAGTTAGGCACCGCTTGTCCGAAACCAGCAGGTCAGTCAACGAAGGTCACCTGGGAGAGGAGTGAGGAACGAGGAGGGGACAAAGGACAGGAGACATGAGAAATGGAGACAAGACAGGATTCTGATCAAGTCTCGTTTATTGAGGGGAGGTGCTGAGTATATATAGTGGAGGCATAGGGAAATGATGTGAGCAGGTAAAAGGCGCGAGTAACTAGGCAACCGGGCTATGACAGGAAGACCCACCTCCAGGGCATAGCAGGAGACTTATTGGAAATAGGTGGGGTAAAAGAACTAGGATCTTAGCTCAGCGGAGGTAGGGGAAGAGAAACCCGTAAACCCACTTGCAATAGGATTGGAGGCCTGGAGTTAATGCACTCCCACAATTTCCCTTGATTAAACATAGCACCACCAAAACTGAAAGATGATCATATTTCCTGAGCTTCTGTTAGGAAATGATATTTCTTGCAGCTCTTTCAACTGTAAAATATATTTTTCTTTCATTAAACTCTGATGGTTTATTCTGGGCTTTTGCCCTGCTCTCTAGTCTGGTCCTAGGAAAGGAATTGATGGCAGCTTGTGAAGGGAGCATCTGTTGCCTCAAAGAGAAAAGGGCCCACAGAGTTTTCCAGCATTAAAAACATGCTGTTTATGACTAAGAAAGAGTGCTGTGGATCGAATATCCTTGGAAGCACCCACCCGATTCTCAACCATGACCTTTACTCCTGTACAACAGAACTGCTTTATCTGAATATCCTAATATTTCTTGAGTTCTATAATTTTTGACAGACTTTGGCCCACTGCTGTTCCACATTAGCTCTTCCACTATTATAGAAGCATATACAAATGTCATATAAAGGTAAGATAGCCTCTTGCATTTGTATCCATTCGGCAATGTTTGTTAATGGCCTTCAATATTCCTCTGAAAGTAGCAATGTAACACAACAGTAGTCAACCAACTCCAATCTCATTTAAATATACTTTCTTTTTTTTAATTTTTTTTTAAA
>NW_004524887.1:1376352-1399109 GCF_000260255.1 Octodon degus | reverse complement strand
TGCTGGGGGATTGAACCGCGGTCCCTGATGCTTTTGCTAAGCTTGTTCTAAGTAGGTGCTTTAGACCACTGAGCCATCTCTCCAGCCCTAAATATACTTTCTTAATTATTAAAATGCATAAATCATGACCTTTCACAGATTTTCTCCATCAAGAAACATTCTCAAGTCTATTATTGGTGAAATCTTTTGGCAATTCATGCTTTCTGCTGGAAACTAACTGTGCTCAACCTAACTTTGATGTTGACATATGGCCTACCTTGCAGTGAGTGTGTAAATTTCAAATGCTCATCGTGCTTCAACTCCAATGAGGAAAAATTGGGAGGATGTGCAGGAGGTGGCAGGAAAGCTTTCAGACTGCAATGCAGATCCTATTTTATGAGGGAGCATCGCAGAAAGGAAGGTTTGAGAAACAGCTTGAGCCCTTGGCTGATCACAGAATGATTAAAAATACCAATGGTGTGTCCTTGAACAAAAGTTAACAATGAAGAGTGACTTACATTTTCCAGGAATGGTCCTACCTTGATATGTCTGTCATCTTAGTCACTGAATAATAACAGCCCTAGGCAGGAATGGCTCAGCTATTACAAACTGTGCTGCTGTAAACACACGTGTGCATAGGTCCTGTGGAATGATGCTTTCAATTCTTTTTGGAAAGATATCAAGAAGGGCACTAGCTGGGACTAAATGTTGGAAGCAACCCAAATGCCCAGCTGCTGAAGAATGGATAAAAAAAATATGTATTTTTTAATATAGCGGAGACTACTCAGCCATAAGGAAGGTAAACTTGAGACCACACTCTTAAGTGAAATAAATAGAATAAATATGTGAATATGGCAATGTCCCTCTGGTATGAGAATGTATAGAAAAAGGAGCAAAATATATAGTAGATATTGTGAAATACAAAGAAATTGTTTAAAAGGAAAGGAACAAGGAAAGGAGAGAAAGGAAGGAAAGTTAAAGAAAAAATGAGAAAAGAAAAATAAAATAGAAACAAAGCTTCATAATAAGGTGAAAGAAGGAGTTTTAAAAGAGGGGAAATGAACATAAAAATAGAAGAATCAACATATATCATGTACAGGTACAAATTCTTTCCAACAATTGTGGACATTATGTATATCTAAATGATATCAATAACCTTAGTACTAATTTTTATAAAAGAGTAGCCTCAGCATGTGCAGAATGATGGGATTCAGAGTTCAGAAGGTGAAACCACAGGCTAACCATATTCTCTACCATTATAGACCAAGAAATGCATTTTATAGTTGGTACAATAGTTATGTGTTGCTTGAAAGTTGGTAGAATTATTCTTCAGCACGTGGGCCCGGGGTTTGCTTCCTGGGCCTGCCGTGATGGCCTTGCCCCCCGGGGCACACTAAGATGGCAAATGAGACTGGGTGTGGTGGTGTACACCTGTAATCCCAGCTCTTGGGAGGCTGTAAACAGGTAGATCACTATGAGTCTGATCAGGTAGTGAGACCCTGAACACCTTGTATACCCTTCCCAAAAATACAAGAAAAAAAAAAGAAATAAAAAAAGAAAAGTTGGTAGAACTATTCTGTAAAACCATAAATTAATTAAAGTATTTTTTAAATTCTTGTGAGTAGATTTTAAAATGTGATTAAATTTCATTCATAATTTTTAGTCTATTTATATGTTTTGACATATTCTTTGTAATTAATTTCTTTTAGGATATTATCTAATATTTTTTAACAATATATTTCTCTTCTCAATATTGACTTCTAAATTTTCTCATCTATTAGAGTTTTACCTCCTCTTTCATTACAATTTTCAATGATTTTTCCCATTTCGTTTTAAAAATTCTTTAAACAGAATAAAAATAGTATTAAAACAGAATAAATTGCAAATTGTACAGAATTTCACTAAACAAAATACTATGTGTGAATCTGACAGTATTTGTTGTTTCGCATAGTTTTGTCTTCTAAGCAGTTGTTCAGATTACCAGATACATACACGCAAAATTGGAAGGAAGGAAAAAGAAAAAAATTATACAAAATTAAAGAGAGAAACAGGAAAAATTGAAAAAAGAAGACAAAAATTTAAACATTAGCATTAAGCATTAATTAACCATTTCTACATACCAACAGAAATCCACAGTACAATTATTCAAATAATTCTGCTACATTCAAAGATATTTCTCTTTCTCCCACTCCCACTCCAGTCCTTCTCCTTATTTCAGTAATTTCTTCCTGTTGAACAGATTCATTCCCTTTTTCACAATATCTATTGTACCCCTCAGATTTTATTTACCCTTTCAGGTTCTTATGCTAAGGAGACAATATAATTTTTCTACATGCAGGTCTGACTTATTTCACTTAAGAGTATTGACTGCAGTTGCATCCATTTGCTAATAAAAGTCTCAAGTTTATCCTATTTTATAGCTTAATAGCACCCCATTGGGTAAAAATACCACATCTTGTTATCCATTCTTCATCTGATGAGCATTTGAGTTACCTAAGATTTGGCTCCGACAAATTGTGATGCTATAAACATGGGTGCACATAAGTCGCTGTGGTATGATTCCAGTTCTAGAAAAAATACACAGGAGGGGAGTAACTGGGTTGAATGGGACTTCAAACTCTAGCTTTTAAAGAAATCTCTACACTGATTTCCATAGCGGTTGTACAATTCTGCACTCCCAAAAATGGAAAAGGGATCATTTACCCCCACAGTTCCTCCAGCATTTGTTATTAGTTGATTTCTTGATGGTAACTGTTCTTTCTGAGGTAAGATGGAATCTCAGTGTTGTTTTAATTTGAATTTCTCAAATGATGAGTGATGTTGAAAATTTTTTCATATCTTTATTTTCCATTTGTATTTCTCCCTGTGAGAAGTGTATATTCATCTCAGATGCCCATTTTTTGATTGGGTCTTAAAATTTGGGGGGCCTGGGTCCCAACCCAGGCACAGTGTGGGTGAAACCCTATTTCACCACCTTGGGACCCCCCCCCCCAACATTCCATAGCACCCCCCACCCCACCCGCCACATGAGAATTTCTACCACTTTCTTGGGAACCCCAGATCCAGTCCTAGCCCAGGCCCGGTGAATGTGTGGGACAGCATCCAGCTACCTTGTGCCAGCAGGACCTGCTGGTCCCAGCCCAGGTGCAGCACGGGTGAGACCCTCTTCCACCCCCTTGGGACCCCGCCCCACCACTCTGCAACACCCTCTCACCCCACCCACTGTGTAGGAATTTCTGTCGCATTCTGGGAACCCCCAGATCCAGTCCTAGCTCAGGCCTGGTGAGTGTGTGGAAGAGCTGCCTCCCCCCTGTACTTCACCTTGTCCCCTCCAGACTCAGTTCATGCCTGGCATACAGGCCTGAGGTGAAACCCTGCAGCTGCAATCCCTGCAGAGAGAGTAGGAGACAGAACCACCCAGCTAGTCCAGGAGCAGAACATCTTGCCAGAGGGGCACAACAGGTTCACTCCCAAGAGCAGCAGCAGGAAGAAGCTGAGCACAGCAGCCAGACCCAAGTCAGGCACAACTGGATACATCCAAACTTTATAGATCTGCACCTGAACTTCAGTAGGTGCTAAGGTTATAACTGCACCAAAGCTCTACAACAAAGGTCAGAAGACAGTGCTGCACAAAATGACAAGGAGATATAAAATGAACGTTCATCTGTATCCCCTTTTTTTGTTTAGTTCTGTTATTTGAATATTATAGGTGTGCTAACTCAGCAAAATATTCTAAAAGAGTCCAGTAGTCCATACTAGTATTGGGTCTTGCACTTGACTGTCAAGTTCAGAAAGTGTTGTCCTGAGTCCCCTACAGCTCAACATAACAGCATGCCTTTACTTATACTTCGTTTTTATACTTTTCTGCTGGATGGTTAAGACCAAGGTAAAGCAATACCTATGCAACAGGATTTGTAGCTTTTGGGTTTGATAAGGTCAGTGAAATCCCCTCTGGTTTGTCCTGAGATCCTGTACCTCAGATTGTAGATCCTTTGTCAGTGTCAGCCATGTAGATGAGTCATGGCCATTGTTTGGCCAATGTGCTCTCTGTGAAAGCCTGAGAGAATGTTTTCTCTCCATGTGACTCTCCTTAGGCACACTCTACATCATCGATCACTTTCCTCTTTGGACCCATAATCTCCTTGATCAGAAAATTTGGGACACTACCAAGTTACATGACGTTACAGTACAAGTTCTCTTATGTCCTGAGTCTTAATTGACCTTGGAAGGCTAGGGCCAAAATGTTGGCTTTCCTTGTGGCCTTCCTTTTTCTCTATTTTGGGTCTGCAAAATTAGGTTGTTAACCCTCCAGAAGAGAAGCTTATTGTTATTACCATATAACCTAGGCTGTTAAGCTTAACCTCACTATTGGTCTCAATATGAAACATCTTAGGCATAACATGGAACAGACACACATGTGTAAATATCATATCATATAGTTTCCCTAGTATAAGAACTCAAAAGAAGAAATACAAATAGAAATGTATAACCTTATTGATTTTATCACATTACTTTGTAGTAAAATTTCAAGTTAGGGATTGTGATACCTCCTGCCTTTCCATTATTGCCCAGGATTGGTTTTGATATTCTGGGTCTCTTCTGGTTCCCAGTAAAGTTTTGGAATGTGTTTTCTGATCTATGAGGTATTCTAATGGTATTTTAATTGTGAGTCCATTGAATCTGTACAACAATTTTTGGAATATGGCCATTTTCGCAATGTTGGTTCTACCTATCCAGCATCAAGGAATGCCTTTTCATTTTCTGAAATTCTCTTTGATCTCTTTTCTCAGATTACTGTAATATTAATTGTATGGATCTTTTGCTTCCTGAATGATTTTTCCAACTGGGTTCACTGTAGAGATTGGCATGTAGTTCTCTTTTTTAGTTGTATCTGTCTCTGGTTTTGGTATCAGAACAATGCTTGACTCCAGGAATGACTTTTTGAGAATTGCTTCCCTTTCAATTTCACTGAAAAGTTTAGGAAGAGTTGGCATTAGTTCTCTCAAATTCCTGGATAATTAAGCTGTGAATCCATCAGGGCCTGGGCTTTTCTTCATTGGTAGATTTTTTATATTTTCTATTTTGCTTCCTGTTTTTGAGTTATTTACAATTTTTATATCTTCTTGTCTGAGCTTTAAAAATTTATCTGTATCTAGTAAACTGTCCCTTTCCTCTGTGTTTTCCATCCTTTGAGAGTAAAGCTTTTGTAAGCAGGTATTGATGATCTTCTGCCTTTCTCTAGGGTCTGTAGTGATTTCACACTTCTCACTTCTTATTGCTTGAATTTGGGTTATTTCTTTCTGGTTTTATTTTTATTTGATAATCAATATGTGGGCTTTGGCAGCTTTGGAAGGCATTTCTAAAATAAATCATCATGCTCCAATTTTTCAGTGTTTTCAAATTTGTTACTTTCTCTTTTTAGTTTTTCCACTTTCCTTTTAACTTCCTCAATGATATTTAACAGTATCCTTTTAGGGTCAGCCAGATAGCTCAGCAGACTAAAGCACTGCTTAGGCAGAGCCTAGAGACCAGGGTTCAATCTGCAGCATGCTGTGCTGACCTCACCCCCAGGGTGTGCTGAGATGGTAATTGGGACTGGATTTTCTTGGGATGAATCCCAGTTGGTCATGATGCATAATCTTCTTCATGACTTGCTGCATTATGTTTGTTAGTATTTCTTTAAGGATTTTTCCATGTCGATTCACTAGAGGGACTGGCCTGTAGTTCTCTTTTAGCTGGATCTTTCTAGATTGAGTCCAATCTACATAGTCAGACCCTGTAAACCCTGTATTGATTACATTAAAAAAGAAATTCTTAACTGTATCCTTTTAATATTTGTATTACAGTTATCCTTTTTGATGCCCAATATGCTTTTAAAAATAATACTTTTTAATTTCTTTTTGTGTATATCCTATACATTTTTTATTTGTGATACCACTGTAGTTATGTAAAGCATCTTAAATTTATAAATATCTATTTAGAATGGATAATAATATATCCCATAAATGTTCTTTACTTCCTTATATTTCTGACTTTCCTGTTTTTTTAAATGCTAATGACAGAATTACCTATTTTTTGTTATCCATATGTAACATAGATTTATAATTACATTTATCATTTTGATTTTGAAAGTTTTACATCAGATTTGAAAGTGAATGTCTCAGTCACTTTTCAATTGTTGCAGGGACAAAATACCCAATGCCAAATATCGAGGAAGAAAAGGTTTATTTGGCTAATGTTTTGTGGAGGTTTCAGTCCATACTCAGCTGGCTCTAAGGCAGAGTGGCACATGGCAGAGGGCAGCTATTCATGGCAGCAGAAACACAGTAAAGAGCTAAATGGAGCTTCTTTTTGGCCAAATTTTGGCCACATTTTATATCATCCTCCTGGCTCCTTGCTCTTGATTCTCAACATAAATCTGACTAAAAGCTCCCAACAATCGCCATGCCATTGCCTCAACATGCGACTGCCTTGAAATTTTTCTTGCAAGATTTAATCAGCCTGCCATGCTTAATCTCAGTCTCAGGCAAAGTTTCTAAACAGAAGAAAAATGCAGAAAAACTTTCTCCCAAGCCATAACATACTTTGTCTTGATTCCAACAACCAATGCAGTCCTTCTTCCCAGTAGTAACCTCCCCAGCCTGGTCTTTATCAGTAAGATTTCTGTCATCATTCTCATCTTCTGAGCTCTAACCAGAATTTCCCATACACAACAGCTGAAGGATTCCCGTGGTTTTCTTTCAGGTGACATCTCCAAACCTTTTATGTTTCTTCCTATTAGCCATTCCTAAATGCACTTGAAAGACATGTTCAGGTACAGTCAGAGCAATCACTCCATTTCTGGTACCAAATTCTGTCTGTGTTACTTTTCACTTGCCTGAATGAAATACCTGACACCCAAAATCAGGGAAGGAAAGTTTTATTGAGTTCATATTTTGTGGGCTCCAGGGCAGAATGGCACATGGTAGAGGGCAATACAGCATGAGCAAAAAGGCTGGAACAACAGCAACAAATGACACGCAGAGTTAGAGAAAAAGCCTATCTTTCTTACTTGAATTGCATTCAAGCTATCTGCCCCAGGCTGAGTGTAGCACTCACACCCATAATCCCAGCAGCACTCTCACTTATAATCTCAGAATTGGATCATTAATTAATCACAAAGTTTAGAAGCCTACTCCAGTGACTATATAAAGCTTTGGGGGACACCTACATACCAACCAAAATTCTATGTTTGTATATATTGTTAAAGAGTTTTATATTTTAGTATGTTGCTTTGTTGCTGTTTATCACCCTTTCTCTTCTAGTTGAAGGATTCTAGCAGTTATGAAGTAATAAGGGAATAACACTGAACTCAGTCACTACTTTTATGTGGGATAATCTTAATTTCTCTTTGGGCCCTCTCTTTTATGGTTGAATGGCCAAGCATAGTATTTTGCACTGGTAACTTGTTTTGATTATAGCATTTTCAATATACTATCCTAGTCTCATCAAGTCTGAAATGTATTTGCTGTGAAATCTGTAGATAATTTAATGAAAACTCCCTTGTATATGAGTGGCCTCTTTTCTTTTGGTGTTTCCAATATTTTCTTTCTTGGTCTGTGCCTTTGAGCAGCTTGATTATCATTTTTCTTGATATAGGTCTTTCTGTGATATTAAATATTTAGTACTTGATACTTAGTATGCTTCAAGTGCATTCAGAAACTTTAATATGCAGTATTCGGGGTCATAGGATGATTTAAGAGATCTTTACTCCTTAGTTTTAGGGGAAAGTTTGAGAAGGATTTCTTTTTCTATCAATTACCTATGTTCTAATATAATATTTATTATTTCTTTCCTCTGACTACTAGCTTTACATTCAGATTTTTTATTTCTAGTTCATTAGATAGTGAAGCAAAATTGTTGATTTATAATATTTTATGAGGTTTTATCACTCAGTTTCCTCTTAGCTTTGAGTTTACCATGTACCATATGTTTTGGTATGTTATGTTTTTATTTTTTGTAAGTATTTATAGTGTCTATTTTCACCTGTTCTTTGATCTGTTGGTTGTTTGAGAGGATGTCATCTAATTTTCACTTTTATGAAGTTTTTAGTTTTTCATTCTTGATTTCTTACTTTATCTTATTGCAATCAAAGAAGATATTTTGCATGATATCTATCTTTTTAAATTTATTTTGACTTAGCTTGTATCCTAATGTCTCTCCTACAAAATACCCAGTATGCTTTTTAAGAATGTGTATTGTATTGTTGTTACATACAGTAATATAAATTGGCTTGTTTAGATCTTGTTTTTCAAGTTTTAAGTTCTCTATTTCCTCACTTATCTGCTTGTTTTATTAATCACTGAAATTGGTGTTGAATTATTTTAATCATTTGAAATATTCTTAGTCCCTATAAAATACTTTTGTTTCAAGTATATTTTGTCTGAAATAAATATACGATAATATCTCTTAGAATTTGCCAGATATAACTTTTTCCTTCTTGGGAAATTTTATTATATTTTATATGTATTTTGTTTATACCACAAATTTAGAAAGAATTCCAAATAGTTTGTTTTAATAATCAGAAGATTTCAGAATTTTAATTGACAGGGAAGTAAATGGAAATTTATGGAGCCAATTTGTGTTCATTTTTGTGGTAATTTGTTTTTAGTCTTCTAAGTTTTAAAATGTATGTAATCTTTCTACTGCTCCTGTGTTCAATTATGTTGCATGAGCTGTTAAAGTGCCTTAATTCTCATTTTAACAGAATCAAAATTATTTTCTATTTAATCATTTTCCTATCAGTATTAATAAGAATAACAATACTGGTGGGCTGGTGAGATGGCTCAGTGGTCTAAAGCACCTACTTAGAACAAGCTTAGCAAAGCACAGGGACCGCGGTTCAATCCCCAGCACCACATGCCAGCCAGCCCCGCCCCCTGGTGGGCTGAGCTGGCCACACACACACACACACACACACACATAAATAAATAAATAAATTAAAAAACAAACAAACAAATAATACTGGTGCCAAACAGTATTTTATCTCCCTGAATAATGGAAAAATAAGGCAGTACTTTTAAACTTTTTAGTTTTATATATCATCTAATTTAACAACTTTCTAATTATATTTAGCTTGTTATCAAACAGCATTTTAAAGATAATTCTTGTACATGTCTGCCATTAAGGTTCAATGTTAATTGGTTCTGCAACCACTAATAACCATTATCAAAATAAACCATTAAAAAACATTATCAAAATTAACTTTAGAATATTTTCATCACTCCAAAAGATAGGAAATACCTTTACTAGTTTCTCTCCACTCCTCCCTGGTGCCTCTAGTTATTATAAATGTTATTGATAAATCAGTTCTGACATGCTTAGTTTATAACTCCTATGCTAAAATTTTTAATTATATGGTATTTTGAGTGAAATACAGATAAATGAATGGATCTTCACTCTATGTTTATCATGTCAACTCTGAGTAATGTATTTTTAACTCTCATATTGTTAATTTGTGCATAACAAGAGAAGTATAATCATTATTGTTAGACTATAATGGAATTTATCCAGTTAAGCATTCTTTTACAGTTTTGGGTGGCAAAGTCATTCTATTTTTGTGTGGAAATGTATACTGTTGGATACTTAATAAAAATGTCACTAACCTTTTCTTAAATGGAAACATCAGAAAATTTTCCAGGGATTACCAAATATCCCATAGGACAAGAGCAGTGGAAAAGAGGAAATTCTAAAGGCTTCTTTCAATATATATTCTGTGAATATATAAAGTAATGTTTGTGTGTAGCAGATTGATTTAGTTTTTCCTGGAAAACAGAGTGACATAAATTGATTTAAAATGTTTACAATTGTAATTAAAACTGGATTGTGATTAAGGAACTTCTCAAGGAGGATGAATGTTTTATTAGATGTCTGATCACTGTCAAAGTTGTATGTCAGGAATTTCTTTCCTGTTAGGACATTTGAGCTAAATGGTAAGATGCTGCCATTCTTGCAGGACTAAAGATGTGGATTTAGAAATCACTTCAGTCAGATCAAAATTGAAACCGTGAGCATTTCTGAGTTGTCTTTTCCTAGAGCAAGAAAAGAACATAGTTTTCTATGAACTGAGTTTTTAAAAATGTCCATAATTTTTTAAAAGGAATTGGGAATGTAACCTACCTTCATGGATTCTTTATCCTGTATTGAGTCACGAAACATAAAGAAAAAATAAAAACATTTAGAAAAAAACAATTTTACAAATGGTTGGGCCAGCCAAATAGCTCAGCAGATTAAAGGAGCCAGTGGTTCGTTCCCCAGGCCTGCCGTACCTGCCCCACCTCCGGGGTGCACTGAGATGGCAGTTGAACCTGAGCGTGGTGGCCTGTAATCCCAGCTCTTGGGAGGCTGTAAACAGGTGGATCACTATGAGTCCGATCTAGTGATGAGACCCTGAACACCCTGTAGACCTTTCCCTAAAATAAAAAATAAAAAAGAAATGGTTGGTATTGTTAAATGAAAAATACATTTGTTAATCAAAAACTTTATTTTTAGAAGCTCTGGTAACATAGAGTTTCAAGGATTTCAAAGGAAAATGTTTTCTACAGCATTGAATATTCTATACATATCATCCATTATAGTATTAATATTTTTGTTACTATGGAAGGAGATATTAGATTATAAGGAATTAAAAATAGATGGAATAAATTTACTATTTGAAATACTTATCAAGACAAAGTGATTACTTTGATGTATTTTTCTCCTATGTATTTCATTATATTTCAAATATGTATTGAGCAAAAAATTATTTCTTTTTTACTTTCCAGTTGCTTTTTATCCTTATTATTGGTGGCTGCTGTGGTATGGAAGATCAAACAAACCTGCTGGGCTTCTAGACGTAGAGAGGTACACTATCAGTAGTACTATTTCTTCTTTTGTTTTTTAAAGACATATTTTCTAAAGACTTGAGAAAATATGCAATTGTTTAACATGCTTCTTACAAGTACAGTTAATTATTTTTTTTATTAATACTGGATAAACTAATGTTTTGAAAGCTTCACAGCATACTATCATTGGCATTTTAAATTAGTAACTACAGAATTATTGTTTTTATATAGTGTAAAATTAATGAATACTAATTTTAATTCTGTTACTCACATAACCTATATCTACTATGTAGTTATACCAAATATCAATTTACTTTTCATCAGTGTCTTTCCAATTTAAAAGAAAATTCTGAGTCACAAATATTTATTTTTGGCTTTAGATAAGATTTTATTTTCTAGAAATTACTAAATTATGTAATTGTCCAATTATGTTTAAATACCACTGTAATTTTATACACATGTACATGAACCTTTCTCATGATGTTACTTATAATCTTAAAAGTAATAAAAACAAAACTAAGATAGTAACTAAAATAACAACAGGTCATTTAATAATACTACATAATTACAGTTTCTTAATTTTGCCTATATTAGTAAATTGAAAGCAACAAGGAAACATCATCAGAGGTACAAAACATTCAGTAAATTTATTGTTTTATATCTTATATAATAAAAAACAAGTTTCTATTTTTTATTATTATAAATTTAAGTGCTATGTTCTACTAGTAATTTGGTAACAGCATTAATGGTATTTTTGCTGTTAAATTTCCAGATATTTTACTATTTGTTTTTTTCATAAATAATATTTAAAAATAACCCATCCGTTAGAAATAAGTCAAGGTCAATAGTTAGTGTCTGGTCCCTCTGCATATGACAAGCACTGTTTATGTATCTTACCTGTACATTTTATAAAATTAACTCTGTAAAGATAGCCTCACAAAATCAGAAATGTTTTACTGTGCCAAACATTTGCATTTTGAATTTACACTATATTTCTAATTCCTTAGTTTGGGTCTTTAGATCCCTAGAAATGTTTATGTGTGTTAGCTGATTTTATAAATAATAAAAATATTTAAAACTTGAAAAAATTACTACACATAGTCCATTTACCTATTAAATTTTCAGAGCTCTAAAAATGATAAATTGATTCTGGTAAGTATAACTTTACTTAGTGTAGCAGAATGCTGTTTGTTGTATATAATCAGATGCTTTGTTAAATGGATATTACTTTAAAATATGAAAATAAATTTATCATTGAAATTGGAAATCAGAATCTTTGAAAATATTTGCTATACATGGAAAGTGATTGGAATACTAAGGAAAACTTGACTAGGGACCACAGACAGAACTGTACTGTATTGTTGTAAATATTGCCATATCCTTTTGGTATTCTTTAGTATAATTCTCCCCTGCAAAGTACATTTGGTAGTGCTTCTTTTTGCTCAAGAAAATAGGAAGTTGCAGTTAATTTACTAACCTCTATCATATCACAAAATTTGTGTATTCAAATTTTGTGTTATGCTACTATATATATGAATAAAATGAGACATTTTTATAATATCATGTTACTAATTCCTAAATATTTTAGAAATTTTTCATGTATTAATGTCTAAAGTAAAAATTCTTTGTCTTTTTTGATCAACTATTGTGAATATTATTCCTGTTATTAAATTATTATTTCTAATTTTATGAGCTCCAAAGATTTTAGATAATACTGGTTGACTGGACACATTTAAAAATAATTTTAAAATATTTAAATAATTTCTTGTTTTGTTCTTATGAAGTACAAAAAATTTTAAATAGTTTTTTTTTAGTTGTGATAATTTTACAGACATTGAGTCGATGTAAAATTGTTTTTTTCTAAGCTTATCATTAATCATTTTTAACTATTAATTAACGAATATTCCATAAATCAAAAGAGGCTAGTATTTTTTATTTGTATGACTATATTTCTTGTTTGCTTAACAATGAAGTCAATTGTATTAAAGTTCAAAAACATATGATTAGTAGAATGACAATTTATCTTTAACTGTAAATGAAAATTTTTTATAAAATTATTTCTTGGTATTTCTCTAATTTTGTTACAGCAATTATATGAGTTGCTTTTCAAAGTGCAAGGAAAACAATCTTTGGAAATTTTATAACTATATTGTTTTAATCCTACCAAGAATATTGCTTTTAACTTTTTGCTTTCATAAAATATAAAACATTCACAGATGTCCCCCACAGCCTTATGTGCTCTGAGGTAGGCCTTTGGGAGGAGGATTAAACCTTGGGGCTGCTGTACATACATAATGTCAGAGGTGCACTGAGTTCCCACTGAGGGTGTGACAAAGGTGTGTCATCCCTCCCCTGCTCTCCCCTTTCCTCTCTGCTTGTGGATTGTGACTAGGGCACCTTTTCTCCAGCCATGCCCTTTCACCCTTGTGGACAGTGCAAGTATTGAAATATTTGGAGCAAGCATAAAGAAGTAATTTGAAATGTATTTAATATTTTTCATTTCTCAAACTGAATTTTAATATTAGAAGACACAAGCTTATGACGTTGTAAGTATTCTTTGCAATGAGTATATTTTAAAATGTCCTGGATAAAAAACAAACAAACAAACAAAAAAAGATTGAACTTGAATGCAGGGTGTTCTACTTTTGTACGTGTTCCATAATAACGCAGCACAAAATCTATATTTAGATTCATCGTGATTAACCTGAAATTTGAGCTAGAAGTAATGTCTCTAGCCCATAAGTTTGGTACTTGTTGCTTTGAGTAACTCTTTTTCTTTGCCATGCACCCAATTTCTTTTCTTTGTGCCTATTTTATTAGTATAAAACAGATAAGAAATGATGCTATCATTTTTTTTACTCCTTAATCAGCATTTATGAGTATGTATATTGTTAGGTCTTATTTTGGCATCTAGTACATACACATAACAAATATTTTAATCCCACATTAATCCCCTTTCTTCACCTCCATCTTAGTTTCACATTTGTGGTAGAGTTTTAATATGTGTAATGTGTTCGAATTGTAATCATGGCCCTGACTGCTTACCGTTACACTTATAGAAATGATATTTTGTCAGGAAACAATGGTGAAACATCTTAAGGAGTGCTAAATTTGCTGTGAACAGGCTTACATGTAAATATTATTAATGAAGCAGAGCAGTACTTCACAAATGAGCTACTCTGTATCTCTATTACAGAGAGGATCTGGCACAGACTACCTAGGAAAAATTAAGAGCCGTTGACTAGGTACTGCATGCAACTTTTGGTAGAGTAGCTTAATACTTAAAATGTGTATTTTATATTACATTTAAATATTCTCATATGTTGATAAATCTTCCCATAAAAGATTTGGAGTTTTTTTGTTTATTTTATTTTTATTTTTTATTTTTGCGGAACCGGGCATTGAACTCAGGCCCTTGCACTTGCCAGGGAAGGGTCTATTCTACTGAGCCACCTCCCCAGTCCCTAAAGATTTGCTTTATAAAGAAACATTAGTAAATGTGGCATTCAAATAAATGTCTCCTCAGTTAATAGCCAAATTTCAACTTCAGCTTTTTATTGAAAGGCAAATTACAATGATTACTATTGTATTAGCATTTTCTCTTTATTCTCTTAGACTAGGAAATGCACATGTTCAATATCCAGTTATAGTTTAAAAAGTATCATAAACATAACATAAGCTATTTGGATAGTCACATATGTACATGAGACATAGAAGCTGAAATTTAAAAAATAATTCCTTATAAGTCTGTTATCTTGTAGCATTTCTATTTTGTGTAATTCAACAAAGGCATATTTATCCTTTACTATATTCCAGTCCGTTTTGTAAATATTGAAAACACCTAGAAAATAAAATGGACTCAAGTTTTAGGAAATTAACAGCTTTAAGATGTCTTCAGTAGGACAGTGATTCCCATGCTCGAGATGGAGGAGAACACTTGTAATTGCATATTCTAGTCATCCGTAGGGTGAGATGGTATATGAAAAATGTCTGGGTATAATGTTAGTCATAGTAGGCAAAATTATTAATCTAAGTAAATGTGAAATGCTACGTAGTCATCCACAAGCATTATTTCTAAAAATAGAAACAAATTATGAAAGTTTTTACTATATATACAATAGTAAAGTTTTTCCTAAAACCTTATCTTAAATCTTTTATCATTACCTCTGCATTGTGACACTATTATTTATGTGCATTAAAACACAGCCAATGATGTTTTTCTCTCAATACATTTTAGTTTGCTAAATTTTAAAACACTAACATTTGTATATGCAAGTACACTTCTCTATATATGTATATTATATTATGTTATATATGTGTGGATGTATGCTTTTGATTTACAGATGTATTTATGTTTTACATATAAAGTTTTATGTTCATATAAAATTAAAATATAAATCAATATTTTGTATTTCAATTAGCCCATTTTGGTAGACTTATTTCTAATACAAATACTCAATCTGGAGAGAAGGAGGGGTGGGTTTATACCTCCGAAGTGGATTTATACCACCACATGGATTGAGACAGAGGGAGAGAGAGAGAAAGAGAGAGAGACAGACAGACACACAGACAGACAGACAAAGGGAGGGAGGGAGGAAGGAAGGAAGGGAAGGAAGGAAAGAGTGAGACAGAGACAGAGACACAGAGACAGACAGAGAGACAGAGACAGAAAGAAACAATTCTCCAAATAAAAATCTTGATCATGTTTAGACAATGGTGAGTAATACTCAATAAGTAAAAGATGTGTTCTCTGTACATTTTTCATCAAAATTTAAAACAAAAAATCTGACCCAATTATTTAGTTTCTAAGAATGCAGATATCAACCTGTTACCTTTCAAAGTGTATTCATATGGAGAGATTTACACAGGAACTTTTATATATAAATTCAATTCCATGTCTCTCACAAAGATTATTGAAATAAATTTTATTTTCTTATAAGGAGATATGTAACTGAAAAGAGTAAGGTAGGAGATGTGTGTAGGAAGACTCTGTTGTTCCAAGTACATTCCCTAGAGAATATAGCAGTGAATAGGCAAAACAAAGAACAGAAATTCAGCTGTCAAATATTTTCTGATTTAAAACTAAATTATTAACTGGAAAAGATACATTAGAGTCTCAATGGTAAAGTTTTATTTGTTTAAATTGTATATGTAAATTTTAAGAAACTCATCACAGTCACATCTGGGATGATTATTTTGTAGAGTTATATCATAATTATATCACAAATAAATAATTACCGGGTCCAAGGAGACAGCTCAGTAGAATAACCACTTGCTTGGCAAAGCACAAAGTCCTGAGTTCAATCCCCAGTATTGCAAAAAATAAAAAATAAAATAAAAAATAAATAAATAAATAAATAATTACAGATAAAAATGACATCATTTTAGACTTAGTCACTTTGATGAATGTAGTATTTAATTCCTACTATAAAAGTGGTATTTTTCATTTTTTTATATTTAAGAACTTTGAGTAGAATTTAATTCAATGCTGAAAGCTACCACCTAATAATTATTGAAGGTGTAATTCAAAACTAATAGTGTCAGATTCCAAAATTCAGGCTCTAAAAACAACGCAAAGTACCTTAAAATAACCTAAATTCAGAGTCACAGAACTGGTTGGGAGAGAGGAAGGCAGTAATGGTGTTGGAAAGTACTATGGTTTGTGTGGACAACAGTGACTATATGCACAATGGCGGCTTCCTCCCCACTAGGCTGCAGGCACAGCAGGATGCTGTCTACATCATGTGTCACTCAAAGACCTGCGTCAGCCATGAGAGCAAAGTGGGCCTCATCACACTGGCCAGTGGCTGCGGTGCTGACTACCCTCACAGTTGACGCTGGCCACGTCCTATCCAAGCTCCACACAGTTCAACTCAAGGGCAAGATCACCTTCTGCACTGGTATTCCCGTGGCCTACCTGGCTCTGAAGCACAGGGAGGGCAAGAATCACAAGATGCTCAACATTGCCTTTGTGGGTAGCCATGTGGAGGACAATGCAAAAGATTTGGTGAAACGCCTTAAGAAAGAGAAAGTGAATATTGACATTATCAATTTTGGGGAAGAGGAGGTGAACACAGAGAAGCTTTTGTAAGCCTTTGTAAACACACTGAGTGGCAAAGATGGCACCGGTTCTCTTCTGATGACAGTGCCTTTTGGGCCCAGCTTGGCTGATTCGCTAATCAGTTCTCCCATTCTGGCTGGCAAGGGTGATGCCATGCTGGGGCTTGGTGCCAGTGACTTTGAATTTGGAGTAGATCCCAGTGTTAATCCTGAACTCTCCCTGGACTTTCATGTTTCTGTGGAAGAGCAGCAGCAGAGGCAGGAGGAGGAAGCTGGGTGGGCTTCCACAGCCTCTGCAGCTGAGGCTGGGATCGCTACTACTGGGATGGAAGACTCAGAGGATGCCCTGCTGAAGATGACCATCAGCCAGCAGGAGTTTCTGACCTAAGTAGTATGACGGAGGAAGAACAGATCACTTAGGCCATGCAGATGTCCCTGTGGGGAGCAGAGTTTGGTCAGGCAGAGTCAGCCGACATGGATACCAGTTCAGCCATGCGCACTTCTGAGCTAGCCAAGGAGGAGTATGAGTATGAGGTAATGCAGGACCCAGAGTTCCTTCAGAGTGTCCTAGAGAACCTTCCAGGAGGATCCTAACAATGAAGCCATCCAAAATGCCGTGGCTCCCTGGCCTCCCAGGTCACCAAGGATGGCAAGGACAAGAAACAGGGGAGAAGTGAGATTGGAGGGAAAGGGTAGCTGTGCTCGCCCCAGGGGACTTAGGGGGCATGGGGCAGGATGTAGGATTAGGTGTGTCCTCTACAACCCTCACAGACTAATAAAGTTCAGCAAGGTTTTTTCCTTATTTGAGTCAAAAGAAACTAGCCTGAATTAGAACAGTTTTGATTTTCTAGTTGACCATTTAAAATGTACCATTATGCATATGTTGTTGGAGAAAGAGTATATTGTGTTTCACCTAAAGTCAGATGCAATCAATCTTTATTTGACGGACCTCTTAGAAAGAAACCTGACTGTTCAGCTGTGTCACAATGTTCCCTTCCTGCCAAGAATATTTATTTTATATGTAGCAAAATGGCTCTTATGAAATTATTCAGCCATATATTTTATCATATATCATACATATTTATATATAGAAAAATAGAAGCAATATACATTAGTCAAAGTATTAGTAAAACTTGTCTTTTTTCATAGTTCAGATTTTCATAAATCTTTTTTTAATCAAGGGAAAATATTACTTATTTCACTTTGTGTCATTGACTAGGATAATCAAGTTTATATCCATATAGGCAATGGCACCTACATCATTGGTGTCATCTGGCCAGCAGTGGTTGATTACAGTCACTGAATATAAAATGCCATCAGATTGTATTTATATTAAAATAAATCTCAGCCTCAATAGCATGTGATTGGACTTACCTCATAATTCACATCATGCGTTAATTAAATAATACATGTTAGGTATTCACCTGTTTGTCTTTTGTTCATCAGCCTTCAATAAGTATTAGTTGTTATTATTGCTGTGATAAAAAATAATAAGCATTAATTATACATTAATTTGATTAGTAGTAATACCTATCATGCCTAAGATTCTTGCTCACTCCATATCTACCCTATAATAGTGGTTTTTAATATAGTAGGCCTTTCATAAATCTTTTAAAATATTTATATAATATGCATATAATATATACATTTACATTATGTATATTATGTACTAATAATATATGTAATATATTTGAATGTTATAGTAATATAACATTATGTAATAGTATTATGAATAACACTTATTGTCTATATTCTATGAATATACAATATATATTATATACACAGTATACAAAGAGCATATATATAATACAAAAGTTATATGTCCCTTGTAACTCTGTACTTTTTCCACTCCACCAGACTTACAGAATTATAATTTATTATTTCTGAAAGTGAAGGTAAACCTATGACTTTTATTTTAAAAATTCACAAAGTGTTCTAATATGCACTATTGAATTTGAAACATTGTTTTAGTTTCTACTCTGAAAGAGTAAGAAGTTCTTAAAAAAATTTCAACTGAATTAAGATATTTGAGTTGAAAAGATTTTATTTTAAACTGATAATTCAGGTATATGTTGAGATAGACTTGAGCTGGGCAATTGTAGACATAAGGAGATTAGTTAGGTTATACCTGTGAGGAAGGATGACATCTCACAGTAAGAATTGGGAGTAATAGTGGTGAAAAGAAAGTGTGGACTAAAATTAGACATGAATTCAGGGATTTTGCATGAACACCGTAAGGATAGAATTACCATCCACTGAAACAGACTTGACTGCAAGTAAAATAGTTTAGGAACTGGAGTTCAGTGTTTGCAGGTGAGATGAGTAGTATGGAGGTGGGTGTTGGGTGCTGAGGATTGAACCCAGAGTCCTCATTCTGCATCTGCAGCCCTTCATATTTTATTTTGTGACAGGTTCTTGCTTAATTGCTCAATTACCCAGGCTTTGCTCAATGTTTTAGTCCTCTTGCTTCAGCCTCCCAGAGTACTGAGGTTATAAACATGCATGAGTGCACCTGGTTAAGAGTTCAGTTTTTGATGTAAAGTTGGAGGGATTTAGACAGCCTGTTGGACATACAAAGGATTACAGGAGCTGAGTCTGGCATAAAGAAGTGAGTCTGATTAAGGCAGAGTAATTTTGGAATCTCAGCATTTTAGATGGTATTAAACACTGTGGAATGAGACAAAGTTACCACAAGAAGAGTTATGAGGGCTGAGAAAGTGACCGAAAGAAGACAGTCAAGCCCCACAGAATGCTGGTAAGCAGCTAGAAATGTGGAGAAAAATGAAATGAGTGTAAACTCCTGAAAGCATAAGGACACTATAAAAAGGTTTATAGTTTTCTTTTCTTTCTTCTTCTTCTTCTTTTTTTTTTGCATAACCAGGGATTGAACTCAGGCCCTTGCACTTGCCAGGGAAGCGCTTATTCCACTGAGCCATCTCCCTGGCCCTGGTTTATAGTTTTCTCAAAGGCTGCTGTCACATCAAATGATATCACAATCAAAGTTTGACTATTGGATTTAACAACTTTAAAATAATTGGTTAAAAAATTAAAGAAGACCTAAATGGAAAAAAGTTCTATACTGATGTTCAAAAGTATTTATATTATTAAGATGATAGTACTCCTGAAAATGATATACAGATTCAATGTATTCCCTTTACAAATACCAAGTAGCTTCTTTCTAAAAATTGGTAAGTAGATTTTTCAAGCATGTGGAATTTTAAAGGACCCAGAGAAACCAAAACATTTCATAGATAGGACAAAGCTTATATTTCCCAAATTTAAAGCTTTCCATAAAAATATAATAATCAAGGTAGTGTGCAAATTTCATAAGAACGAATATATTGATTCATAGAATAGAAGTTAGATTCTAGAAGTAAACTCTCACATTTATAGTGAGGTTATTTTCCACTAGGGTAGTAAGCCAATTAATGCATGAAAAATTAGTTTTTTAAAGAAATTATGCTGGTTAATTGGAAAAACCACATACAAAAGAATGAACTTGAGCTCATGCCTCACAACATAAACAAAAATTAAGGACTGGGGAGATAGCTTGGTGGTCTAAGTGCCTGATGGCAGTGCCAGGACCCAGGTTCAATCCCCAATACCACATGCCATGTTGGTCCCAGAACGCTGGGTACGCTGTGCCACCTGGCTGGTTGCACATGGCTATAATCCCAGCACTGAGGAGGCTGAGATAGGAGAATCACTAGGAATCTTGAGCTGTATAGCAAGACCGTATATCAAATAAAGAAGTAAAAGATTAAAAAAATTAAAACACAAAAATTAAGTTGATAGAAATTAATCTGCCTATATATAATAGCTAAACTACAAAGCCTTTAGAAGAGAAGATAGAAATAAATCTTCCCAACTTTGCCAAATCTGTTCATATATTACTTTAAAAGCACAAATGACAAATGAGGAAATTAGAGAAATTGAAATTCATCATGAAGACTTATTTATCTTTAAAAAAGTCATGGAGAAAATAAAAAGATAATCTCAAAATGATAGAAAGATTTTAGAAGTAATGTATCTGATATGAGACTTGTATTTATATGTACACAGAAGTTATAATCAAAAGGCAAGTGACTAAAATAATTGTCTATCTATCTATCTATCTATCTATCTATCTATCTATCTATCTATCTCCAGTAAACTCATGCTAAGATATAAAAATATTGACCATCAGGGTAATAGATACCAAAGCTAAAATAAGTACCACTAAGAGGGGTTAATCAATAATAATTGTGTTATCACCAATAAGTATCACTTTTATTCACAGATTAAATCACAAATACCATATGTTGATGGCATGATATACTTGGATTCCTTATACATTATTTTTCACTGTCTAAAATGGTACACTAAAAAACTAAACGTTACTTTCATTAGAAATATAATTTACCCTGATAAATAAATAAAATGGTGCACTTTGTTGTAATATAATCTGAGAAGTTTTCCTAAGGTTGAAGTTTCTATCTTAACTCACCAAGTCTACTCTTAGGTGTTTAATAAAGAAAAATGAACACATTTCTAATCATTCTTATACATAAATGTTCAAAGAGAGGTTTACCTAAACTTGTACATCAGTGTGCATAGCAAAGTTATTCATAATAGCAAAGAAGTGGAAACACTTCAAAATCATCAAAGAATGAGTGGATGAATCAAGTTTTACTTACTTCCAAATTGAATATTGTTAAACATTGTTAACAATTGAACTACTGTGAAAATCTCACAAAACACAAATTCATGGTTTATTAGAAGTATTTGCATGTGATTTCAATCCATGAATATTTTTTGAGAAAATGTGACTTTTAAACATATTCTTACCTAAAAGAAAGGAGAGAGAGAGAGAGAGAGAGAGAGAGAGAGAGAGAGAGAGAGAGAGAGAGAGAGTCAGACAGAAAATTTGATAGAGAAAAAGAAAATTCATGGGTATTGTACTAGATAGGAGAAAAGTGGGGCTCATTGGGATGTGATTGCTGATGGGCATATTTACTAAGCGTATATAACCAAATTTTCTAAAATTAGAAAATAATGATTGTTATACACATAATAAATAAGTGAAATATCATTAATTGTCCACTAAATAGTTTTATCATATATGAATTACATCTAAATAAATTTATTTAAAAGTAGAGAAAAATACAAAGTAGTCAGGGCCAAAATACAAGGAGTGGGCAAGAAAACTTGAAATAATTGTAGATTACTCTTTAAAAGATATTTATGGATTGTACCTTTGTACCTCTAGAGGTTATAGTATCCATGGGTTTTGTTATGAAAAATTATTATGTTCAACCTTCAGTATATGACCCTTTCATTTCCAAAAAATCATTTGCATTGTCTAGATAAGACAATGATATGGAAAACTAATACAAAGTCAAACATTTTGATAAGTTGGCTTGTTGTTGTATAATGTAAATAGTCTACTATAGTAGATGAAAATAAGTATGTAAGGTTTTTGAGATTCGGCATGACAAGTTCTTTTTTTTCATGTTTCACAACAGTATAATATGTATAATAAATGCATACAATATTTTTGTTGATTAAACAATGAATTCATTAAAATATATGAGTAAAAATTTCCTTTTGGAACACAAATACAGAATGAATATGAGGGTTTTTTTTTTCAAATTGGTAGGACAGTTTCAATAATTAACACATTGCATACCTTCTTCCTAGTGGTTAATTGCTGTACAAGATGCGGACATGATTTCCTAAAACCATTAGAACAAATCACTCTATTAATTAAGAGAAAGTAAATATATATCTATCCTAACCACTTTGAATACACAGATACAAAATGGACATTCATCTGTATCACCTTTTTTGGTTAAGTTCCATTATTTGAATATTATA
>NW_004524887.1:1372947-1375552 GCF_000260255.1 Octodon degus | reverse complement strand
ATAAAGAATTATATACTTCTTATGTTTACACATAAGTCCAAAAATCTAACCATATATAACCTTGAAGCAGGACAGTCCCACAATATTCCTTTTCCAGTCTCTTGCTTTCATTCACCAACCCCTACTTTTTGAACAACCATCTACCCGAGAGACATCATAGCAGCAACTGGCACGTCATGATGAGCAGCCCATATTTAGAAGACCAGAATGACAGGCTCTCCAAGCATGAAACTACTATTACAAATTATCATCTGCAGTGCAGTAGCTTAGTTCACAGGTATCAGTATATATAGTTAGTCAGGGTGAGAATTTTTCCAATTAACTGCTACATTCAAAAATCTTATGGACATTCTCTGGATCATTGCCTTGCCCATTTTCTACACATGACTGTATGGCTTAGCTTATTCATGTTTCCTAACTCTTCTCCTTTCCCTTTCTTGATTAGTTAGTGCTTGAGATCCTGCTTTCCTTTTACTTGTATTATACCTTTCTATTTGTATTTCTTCTTTTGAGTTCTTATACTATATGATATTTACACATGAATAATAGTTCATTGTGTAAAAATACCACATCTTTTTCAAGATGATGGGCATCTTGGTTGTTTCCAAGATTGGGCTATCACAAATTGTGCTGCTATAAACATAGGCATACATATATCATTATGATATGATGTTTTCAGATCCTCTGGGAAAATTCCCAGTAGAGGAATAGCTGGTTTAAATGGGAAATCCAGTCCAACTGTTCTAAGGAGAATCTATACTGATTTCCATAATGGATGCACCAGTCTACAATCCCACCAGCAGTGGAGAAGGGTTCCTTTTCCCCCACAGCCTCTCCTACATTTGTTGTTGAGTGATTTCATTTTGATAGCCATTCTTTCTGTTTTGAGATGATATCTCAATGCTGTTTTAATTTGCATTTCGTGGATGACTAGTGATGTGGAGCATTTTTCTATTTATTCGCTTCTTTAATTTCTTCCTCCGAGAAGGGTGTGTTCATCTCAGATGCCCATTTCTGGATTGGGTCTTTAAATTTTGGGGCCCTAGTGTTTTTTAGTTCTTTATTACTTCTAGAGCGCAAACCCTTGTCTGAGTACTTATTTGTCATGATTTTTTCCAAATTTGTAGGTTGCCTTTTCACTTTGTTTGTAATTTCTTTTGACGTGAAAAAACTTCTCAGTAAGAGCAGGTCCCAGTTGTTAATTCTTTCAACTGTTTCCCATGTGATTTGATTTCTGTTCATGAACTCTTTGCCTACCCCTATATCTTCAAGAGTTCCTCCCACTTTCTCTTCCAGGAGATTTAGTGTCTCTGCTTTAATGTTTAGATCTTTAATCCATTTTGACTTTAGTTTAGTGCATGGTGATAGACCTGGGTCAAGTTTTAGTTTTCGGCATGTAGAGAGCCAGTTTTTCCAGCACCATTTGTTAAAGAGGCTATCTATCTTCCAGTAAGTATGTTTGGCCCCTTTGTCAAGGATAAAGTGGCTGAGTGTATTTGTATAGGCTTCACCATCTTCGAATCTATTCCATTGATCCTCAGGTCTATTTTGTTGCCAGTACCATGCTGATTGTATCACAGTAGCCTTGTAGTACAATTTCAAGTCAGGAATTGTAATGCATCCTGACTTGTTTTTATTGTCCAGAATTGCCTTTGTTTTTCTAGGTCTTTTCTGGTTCCAATAAATTTTAGGAATAATTTCTCTAGGTCTGTGAGGTATGTCAGTGTAAGTCTGATAGGAATTGCATTAAATCTGTACAGCAATTTTGGGAGTATGGCCATCTTCACAATGTTGGTTCTTCCTATCCAGGAGTATGGAATATCTTTCCATTTTCTGAAATCCTCTATGATCTCTTTCTTCAGAGTACGGTAATTTTCCTTGAAAAGATCTTTGACGTCTTTAGTTAGATTAATTCCAATGTATTTCATTTTCCTCGGTACTATTGTAAAAGGTATTGTTTCTGTAATTTCCCTCTCAGTGTGTTTGTTGTTTGTGTCGAGAAATGCTATTGACTTTTGGGTATTGACTTTATAATCTGCTATGCTACTGAATTTCTCTATTAATTTTAGTAGCTTCTTGGTGGAGTTTTTTGCGCTTCCAAGTAACGTATCATGTCATCTGTAAATAAAGATAACTTAACTCCTTCTTTGACTATTATTATTCCTTTTATTTCTTTCTCTTGTCTAATGGCTGTAGCTAATGATTCCAGAACTATATTGAATAGGAGTGGTGATAGAGCACATCCTTGTCATGTACGAGATCTAAGAGTAAAAGATTTCAGTTTTTCACCATATAGAATTATGTTAGCCATTGGGGTTTCATAAATGGCTTTTACGAGATTGACGTAGAGGTCATCTATTCCAACTTTCTGTAGGAGTTTGAACATGAATGAGTGTTGAACTTTGTTAAAAACCTTTTCTGCATCAGTGGAGATGATCATGTGGTTTTTAGTTTTGATTCTATTGATATAGTGTATTACATTGATAGATTTTCGAATATTGAACCATCCTTGCATCCCTGGAATGAATCCTACCTGGTCATGGTGTATGATCTTCTTGATGATTTGCTCTATTCTATTTGCTAGGATTTTATTGAGGATTTTGGC
>NW_004524887.1:1361545-1371747 GCF_000260255.1 Octodon degus | reverse complement strand
TCCTTCTTTATTTCGCTTGATCATTGTTGGTTTGAAGTTGAGACTGTCTGAGAATAGAATTGCTACCCCTGCTTTTTTCTGAGGTGCTGGGGCATGTGGTATTGTTTTCCATCCTTTGACTTTCAGCCTATGAATATCGTTATGAGTTAAATGTGTTTCTTGTATACAGCGTATTGTTGGATTTTGTTTCCTAATCCACTGTGCCATTCTATTTCTCTTAATTGGTGAATTCACTCCATTTACATTGATGGTTAGAATTGAGATGTATTGAGTTAAGGTTGACATGTTATTTACATATTGTCGTTTACTCCTTTTTCTCCTGTGTTTAATTGCTTGCCCTATTTAGTTGGCTGCTTCTGATCTCATTCGTGGAGTTCTGATCATTTTGGTCCCTCTCTTGAACATCTTTCAGTAGCCTGTGTAGTGTTGGCTTTGTCATCACAAAATTCTTTAGCTGTTTTTTGTCATGAAAGATTTCACTTCTCCATCAAACTTGAAAGAGAGTTTTGCAGGGTATAGTATTCTGGGCTGGAATTTGTTTTCGTAGAGGACTTGAAGTACTCTGCTCCATGCTCTTCTTGCCTTCATGGTTTATGAAGAGAAGTCGGCCGTAATTTTGATGGATTTTCCTTTGAATGTGATGTGTTTCTTTTCTCTAGTGGCTTTCAGTATATTATTCTTGTGCTGAATTTCTGGAATCTTGACTATTATATATTTCATTGTGTTTTTCATTGGGTTGAGGTTACTTGGCATTCTGTATGCTTAGGTCACCTGAATGTCAGATTGTTTCCTCCTATTTGGAAAGTTTTCACTATTACTCTTCCCATATTTTTAATGTCATTTTTCCTGACTCCTTTTTTCCCATTGATGCCTATTAGTCTCACGTTGATCATCTTTGAATCATCTTGCAGTTGATGGATTATTTTTTCCTGCATCCTTGTTGTTTTTAAGATATTCTTTCTTACCTTTTCACTAGCTGTACCAGCATCTTCAAGATCTGAAACTCTTTCTTCACTTTCACTTAAACGGTTTTGTAAGCTTGTGATAGAGATTTTAATTTCCTCTATATCTCTTTGACTGTGCTTCATGAGATCTATTTCTTTCTTGTATTGTTCATTCAAGGAATCCATCATTTTTCTAATCTCCTCTATTATTATCAATGTCTTCTTTAGAAGCAGTTATAAATTCTTTTACTGCAGTGTTTTTTTCAGCTTGGGTTTCCTCCCTATGTTTCTGCAGTTGCTTCTTTACTTCAGACGCTATGAGTTCTGACAGTTCTTTTTTTATTTCAGAAAATAATGGTGCTCTGATTTCCTCTATAACTGTCTGCTGTTGCTTATTTAGTATCGTCCCTATTAATTCAAGCATTTGAGCAGATCTAGTGTCCTCTGCACTTGTTCTGGGTGGGCATTAGGTTTCCTCCATATGTTTCTGCATTTGATTTTTTACTGAAGATGTTATTAATTCAGGGATTTCTTTTTTCATTTCTAATCTGAGGTCTTCTATATCTTTCTGCAGCTGTTTCTTTATTTCAGAAGCAGTTGATTCATTGCTTTCAGCTGTGTGATTTTCAATTTGTTCTGTGTTAGTGTCCTCTGCACTTTTTATGGGTGGGCTTGGGTTCTGAGGTTGGATTTTGTTCCTTCTCGTCATTTTGTGTAGCACTGTCTTCTGACCTTTGTTGTAGATCTTTTCTGTAGTTATAACCTTCACGTAGTGAAGTTCAGGTGGAGTTCTACAGAGTTTGGACTTATCCAGCTGTGTCTGGCTTAGGTCTGGCTGCTGTGCTCAGCTGCTTCCCGCTGCGGACCAGGGCTAGGACTGGGTCTGGGTGTTCCCAGAAGGCGGTAGAAATTCCTTCTGGGAGCGCTGTGTGGGTGAGGTGCTGCAAAGTGGTGGGGCGCGTCCCAAGGGGGTGGAATAGGGTGTTGCCCATGCTGCACCTGGGCTGGGACCAGTTCTAGGTCCTGCTGGCGCAGGGTAGCAGGAAGCTCTCCCACACACTCACCGGGCCTGGGCTAGGACTGGGTCTCATGACATATTCTTATACAATCATTTAAAATGAAAATCTACTTTTTGTTCTTTTTTTTTTTTTTTTTTTTTTTTTACGGCATAACTGGGGAAACGGCGTGACTGGAGTTCAGACCCATGCAAGCAAGAACTGTTCTAAGTAGGTGCTTTAGACCACTGAGCCATCTCTCCAGCCCACTTATTTTCATTCAAGAGTTCTTTTTTTTTTTTTTGGCAGTAGTGGGGATTGAACTCAGGACTTTATGCTTGCCAGGCTGGTACTTATGCCACTGAACTATATCCCCAACCCCTACTTTTTTAAAAAATACTTTTTAAAAGTCTCTTGGATTGCTAGTGTCTAGTATGTTGCAGAATTTACATTTGCATACTTTGTAGGAAAATAATTTATATCTGAATTTTCACTACTTTTGATAAAAGTATATTGTTTTAGAAGCTATAACAATATAAGCGTACTGATACTCAATAAAATATTTTGAAATAATAATTATAAATTTTCTCTTAATTTTATTGATGTCAGACTGAATAATTTATTTTTAGGGTGAAAAATTTAAAGTTGTGTATATGTGACAATATTTCCAGCATTTCATGTTGACCTCATTCATATTCTATAAATTATTGCTTAATATAAAGCTTTAGAAGATAATATAAAAATTAGTTGAATTAAGACATAATTTCCATTTTCATGTTATGTGTTCCTGCCCTTACTATCACACACTTTCTTTTCAGCAAAATTAGTCTGCTAACTATGTACTGTTAATGTCCCATTATTTAAATATATATCCTTCTGCAGAATTTCAGAGGACATGTGGGTTAATGAACTAAAATTCCTGTTTACTGAGAGCATTTCAAATATATTGTACTGGTTTTACGGAAAAAAATTCCCAGCAAACTAATTTTATTATGTTTTGAACATAGTTTTCATAGTGCTCTATTTACTAAAAGTTTAAAATATAGTTACATAGTATTTATATGGTTATCTTAGTCACTTATTTTGTATTTTTATTTCGGAATAAAAGTATTTTTACAATAACACCATCTTAATAACTTGATTTTAATAGTAGTGGAAACATATTATAAGGAATATAAGCTATATATTGAATGATCCAGATTGCTGTACAAACTGTATCACTAATAATGACTTCTCATAACAGCAATTGTAAATCAAAGACATTGCAAAATAGTGCAATTTGAAAAAGAGAAATGTTCATCCAGTCCTATCTGTTTTACAGAAGTATTTAATCTTCCCATATTTTCAAGTCACAATGGGATATCATCTAAAAATTTCCTAGTATTTTACTGGATTGTGTATTTTGTTACTTAATTTTCTGTTCTTTGGTGCTTTTATAGTTTAATTTAACTTAGTTTATTGTCACTTAAATAATTTATGTACTTTATTTGTGATATTTAGGCAATCTATTATTAGAACATATTGATTGAAGTTGATATTAGAGTCATTTATGATTTCATTTATGATTAATATACTATTATAGTATATTAAATATTTTAAGTTTGAAATCTACTGTTATTTTATTATAACTAGTTCTGTGTACCAGGTCAGTAATCAAAGATTGATTCTTTATTTCTAAAACCTTTGAAATTAATTTTGTGCAACCAGTTTGTTATTGTTTCTTGAGTAGATAGGCGTAAGAATGATTATTTTCCTCTTTCTTTTTGTTTATTGGTAGATATTAAGTATATACCAATAGTTTGTTTATTGGTATATATTAAGTATATATAATGATTACCATCAAAATAGTAATTTGCACCTTAATATGATATATCCTGTTTCTTTTTTCCCCATTCCTCTACCTGCTCTTCAATCTCTCTTTATTTACAAAAGCTTAGTTTCCACTTTTTCCTAATTTTATTTCTTCCTTTCTCGCCCTTCCATTCTAGTTCCCCTTTCCATTTAAACACCTTCTCCCTATTTCACATCTATTATATATTGTGTTCTTTATTTACACTTTTGATTTCTCATACAAGACAATGTGTTACTCACACAAGTTGGCATTAAATCTTCTCTAAATTTCTTGTAGCTCTCAGCAGTAAATCCATCAGGATCAGGGTTTTTCTCTGTTGGTAGTTGTTTTGTTACATTTTCAATTTTGTTTCCCATTGTTGGGTTTTTTAGAGTTTGAATATTTTTTTGACTCAGCTTTGACATTTCATATGTATCTAGAAAACTGTCTATTTCCTCTGTATTTCCTTCCTATGAGAGTAAAGATTTTGGAAGTAGGTATTGATGATGTTCTGACTTTCTCTAGGGTTTGTGGTGATTTTGCCCTTTTAATTCATTATTGTATGAATTTGTGTGTATGTGGATTTTTTATCCTTTTTTAATGAAGTTGGCTGGTTTATCAGTTTGATTTATTCTTTCAAAGAGCCAACTCTTTGGTTCATTTATTCTTTGTATTGTTTTCTTCATCTCCAATGCATTAATTTCTGCTCTAATCTTAATAATTTCCTGCATTCTTTGGGCTTTTGCCTTGACTTGCTCTTCTTTTCCTAAGAGAGTGAGGTGTAGCATAAGATCATTTACTTGGGATTGTTCTGTTTACCTAAAGTGTGAATTTAGTGCTGTAAATCTTCCTCTTAAGACAGCTTTCATTGTATCTCTTGGGTTTCAGTAAGTTGTATCTGAATTTTTATTTATTTAGTTACATTTAATTAATTAATTAATTTATTTATTTATTTTACGGAACCAGGGATTGAACTCAGGCCCTTGCACTTGCCAGGGAAGCACTTATTCCACCGAGCCATCTCCCCAGCCCCTGAATTTTTATTTGATGGTAAATATTTTTTAATTTCTTCTTTAATTTCATCTGTAATCCACTGGTTGTTTAGGAGGTTGTTACTTAATTTCCATATGTTTATGGTTAATTTCCATATGTTTTTGTAATTTCTTTTCTCAATAATTTCTAGTTTTATTACACTGTACTCAGATATTATGGATGGGATAGCTTGAGAACCTTTTGTTTTACTTAAGAATGCTCAGTGTGTTAGTATATGGTCTATTTTGGAGAATGTCCCATGCACATCTGAGACGAATGTGCATTCTGTTGTTGCTGGGTGAAACCTTCTATAAAGGTCTACCAAGTTGATTTCTTCACAAGTTTGGTTTAGTTCTGTTATTTCTTTGCTGATTTTTTGCCTACTTGATCTATCTCTTTGTGACAATTGTGTGTTATAGTCCCAAATTACAATTGTATTATTACTCATTTGATTTTTCATATCTGTTAAAATTTGTCTTATGTAGGTGGGTGCTCATACATTGGGTACATATATATTTATAATTGTTATGTCTTCCTCTTGCATTTTTCCCTTAACAAGTATGTAGTGACCTTTATCTTTTAAAATAATTTTTGAGTTGAAGTTGATATTTTTAGCAACCAGATTAGCTACCCCTGTTTTTTTCTGGTTTCCGGTGATATGGAGAATTGTTTTCCATTCTTTGACTTTTAGTCTGTGAATATCCTTCTGAGTTCAATGCTTCTCGTATGCAGGAAAATATTGTTGTATTTTGTTTTTAATCCACTCTGCTAGTCTGTTTCTTTATTTTTTTTTCTTGTATTCATTTCTTTTCTTTTCTTTTTTTGTCTTTTTGTGGCTGGCTCAGCCCAACTAAGGGACGGGGCTGGCATGGCATATGGTGCTGGTAGTCAAACCATGATCCCTGCATGCTTTGACCAGGCTTGTCTAAGCAAACACTTTAGACTGCTGAGCTATCTCACTGGCCCCTTGTGTTTCTTTGATTGGTGAATTGAAACTATTTACATTGATGGTTATAACTGATATATATTGGCTTCGCTTTGTCATGTTACTTTCCTGCTGTATGCTCTGTACTTTTCCCCACTTTTTAATTACTTGATCCGCTAGGTGGTTCCTTTCTGTTGTTCTTGAAGCTGTGATTGTTTCTGGCTCTTTCCAGAATATCTTTCAGGACCCTTTGTAGTGTTGATTTGTCATCATGAATTTCTTCATTTGTTTTTTGTAATGGAAGGATCTTATTTCACCATTGAATTTGATATATAGGTTTTTCAGGGTATATCAATCTGGGTTGGAAGTTATTTTCTTTCAGGACCTAAAATACTTCACTCCAAGCTCTTCTTGATTAATGGTTTGTGTTGAGAAACCTTCCGTGATTCTGATGGGCTTTCCATTGTAGGTGATCTGTTTCTTCTCTGTAGCAGCATTTAGTATTCTATTATTTTGATGACTTTTTGAGATCCTGATTATTATGTGTCTATATATAGATTTATTTTGATTGTGGCTGTTTGGAGTTCAATATGCCTCACTTGCTGTGTGTCAGTTTCTTGTCTGATGTTTGGGAAATTTTCTGATAGTACTTCTGTAAATAGTCTTTTTGTCATTTGTGCTATTTCTTGCTGGCTCATTAACACCTATTATTCCTATGCTATTTTTCTTTGCATCATCTTGTAGCTGCTGAATTGTTATTTCCTGGTTCTTTGTTAATTTTGAAGATGTTTATTTCATGTTCATTAGCTGAACTGCTATTTTTGAGGTCTGAAAGTCTATCTTCAGTTTTATTCAAGCAGTTTTGATGGCTTTCAATGGAGTTCTAAATTTCCTAGACATCTGAAATTGTTTCATGTATCTAATTCTTTCCTGTATTGTTTATTCAGTGTTTCCATCATTTTTATGTCCTGCTGTCTTTTTATTTTTTGTCTATGTCTTCTATAGCTGTGCTGAGCAATTCTTTCACAATTGTTGTCATTTTGTTTTTGGACCTGAATGAATATTTCTGATCTTATATCTTCTATAGCTTGATGGATTTGTTTCTTTACTTCAGTTGTTATAATTTCAGAAATTTTAGGTGTGTGCTTTCCCACATTCTTGTATGTCTTTGTCTTCTGGATTTGTTCTGGATGTGTTGGGGAATTGAGATTGCCTTTTGCTCCTGCGTTTTGGTATTTATCAAGGTCCTAGTAATCATGCCGAGTTAGCAGTGCTGAGAGAGTAATGAAGTGTGTGTCAGTAAGTTTCCACTACAGTGCAGAGCAGGTTAAGACTCACCAAGGCTTTCAATACAATTGGGGGCAACTGACCAATGTTCAACAAAACTTCAGTGTAGAAGTTGGCTGGATTCACCAGGATCCCTGGGGCCATCTAGACTCCTCTGAAGTTCTTAAAATTTTGGACCAGTGCCAGCACAAGTTCCATACCTGTGCGCCGGGGGCCAAGTAGTGCAGCTCAGCAGAGTTCTGCAGGCCAACCAGAGTCCTCCTAAGTTCTTAAATGGATGGACCAGGCACTAGGAAAGCTCCAAGCCTTCACACACTGGACCCATATATCGCAGCTCTGCAGAGTCCCAGCAGGCTGTTCAGGGTCCTCCTTAGTTCTGAAAGGTTGGATCAAGTACTAGCACAAGCTCCATGCCTGTGTACTGGGGGATAAAGGTCAGAGCCTACCAGCCCCACAGGCTGCCTAGAGTCCTCTCAAAAAATCTTAAATGTTTCCAGAAAAGCTCTGCACCTACCTGCACTGGGCCCATAGATTGCAGCTCTGTATGTTTTATTTCTGTTATTATGTAATTGTAGCTATATAATTTCTTCTTTAATTTCATCTCTGGTCCATTGGTTGTTCAGGAAGATCTTATTTAATTTTAATTCATTTATGAGTTTCTAATGGAGTCTTTTCCCATTTAGTTGCAATTTCATTTCACTATGGTCTAATAATATGCATGGGATTATTTCAATTCCTTTGTATTTACATAAGTATGTTCTATGAGTTATTATGTGGTTTGTTTTGAAGAAAGTCCTGGGTGAAGTTGAGAATATAATCTGATGATTCATATAATATGAATATGTGCTTTATTTTGTAAAACATCCTGTGTGAAGCTGGAACACTCTGTAGACATCTACTAAGTATGTTTGTTCAAAAGTTTTTTTTTTTTTTAGTTCTAATATTTTCTTGTGAATTTTTTGTCTATTTCATCTGTATATTTGCAACAGTGGTGAAGACTGCAGTTACAAATGTATTAGTGTTTATTTGATTTTTCTTGTCCACTAATATTTGTTTTATATAGTTGGTGCATTGGTATTCGGTGCATATATATTTATGATTGTTATATCTTCCTCTTGGACTGTTCCCTTTTTAAGGCTATAGTGCCTTTCTTTGTATGTCTTAATGTCTTGGTTTGAAATCCACTTTGTCTTTAAATAACTATCCCTGCTTCTTTCTGTGTTTCTGTGACATGAATTATTATTTTCAATGGTTAGACTTTCAGTCTATGAATTTCTTTTTGATTTAAATTTGTTTCTTATATGCATCATTACTTATATCATTCTGTTTATTTTGACTGGTGAATTTAAAAGTATTGATTCTTGTCATGTTATTTGCTTTTTGTTGATTGCCCTCACACCCCATTCAATTGTTTTCCTCACCTGGTGGATTCATTTGGCTGAGGTTCACGGAGTTATAATCCATGTTATCACTTCCTAAATTGTCCTTCAGAACATTTTGGAGTTCTGCTTTGATTGTTCTGAATTATATCAATTAGTTTGTCGTGGAAATGTCTTATTCATCAATTTTGAAAGTTATTCTTTGTGGTGTGCATAAATCTTGGTTGAAAATTATTTCAGGACTAGAGATACTTCACTCCAAGATTTCTTCGACTTGTGAGATTGTGTGAGAAGTCTGCTATAATTTTGATGGGTTTTCCTTTATATATGATTTGTTTCTTATCTCTAACAGGTTTTAATATTCTGTTCTTGTGTTGAAATCTTGTCTGTTATATGCCTCTTGAGCTTGATTTTTCTTTGATCTAGGCTAACTGGAGTTTTACACACTTCACTTATTTTGTCAAATTCGTTTCCCTACTTGGGAAGTTTTCTGTCATGACTACTGTGAACAGGTGTTTCATGTCATTGATGTTGGCTCCTATCTTTTCACTGACTCTTATGTTATTTTTTATATCATTTAGCAGCTGCTGGGTTGATTTCTCATACCCCTTGCTGTATTTAAGAAATGTTTCTTTTATGATCCCTAACTGTAATCTTGTCTTCTATATCTGATTCTATCCTCACTCTGCTACATATACTTTCAGTTGATATTTTGATCTGAATATCTGTGTCAATCTGTTTCATGGATTCCATTGATTTTCTATGTTGGATGTTCATGATTTTCATCATTTTCCTGATGTGTTTTTTCTTTTTTCTTTGTATCTCTGGTAGAATCACTAAGCATATCTTTCATTATGGTCATCTGTAGTTTTCCTCAGAATTATTTTTGCTTTTTTTTTTTTTTAGAGCTTCACTCATCTGCTTTGTTATTTCCACTGTTACCACTTCAGAGTCAGGGTGGTAGCTGGAATGTTCACCTCTTTTCCCTCTGGGTTTGCCCTTTTGACTTGCAGTTCTAGGATTGCATGTTGTTTAAGTGTTTTTTCATTTTTTTATTTTTTTAAAGTTTAATTCTTCAGTTGATGCTTGTAAATTGCTTATGGTAAATTTCTTTATTGCCAATATTTATAACTGTTAAGATGGAACTATTTCTCAGAGGGGTCTTCTAGGAAGAGCCAAGTTTTGGGTTTTGAGAGTCTTGCAAGATTTTATCTCTGTAATTTATTGAGATGAGAAGTTGCTGCCATTTTGGCTCATCTACGGGTTCTTTTGCATTTGCCTGTTGTATTTTCTAATGACCTTCAGGCAATCTCAGTGTTAGCATACTAGGAAGAATAACTAGTTAGAGCAATTATGTCACTTTGGCTAAAGTGGTACAATTATCAGTAATAGCAGTAATATACACAGCCTAGAAAATGCCATACTGAAGTAACTATTAGTTTTCCACCTTTAAGTGTATGAACTAGCTTTATGGTTATATAACAAAATCTAAAACAAACCAGAAAATTGTATGCAATAAATAGGCCCTCTATGTAGCAAATTTACATGCACTCAGGAAAATTGAAAAAGGCCATGGGGGAAAAATAGATAAATAGAAGAGGAACAGTTTAACAGCAAGGCTGGAACATAACGATCACGGACTTTGGGAAACTGCTGAAGTAGACCAGAGAGGAAGAGAGAAGGAAAAATATAAACAAGATCAGAAAACAACAACAACAAAACAACTAGAAACTGTTCATACTCCTATGAAATAATAAAATATAAAAGAAAAAAACACACTCCTACCAAAAAAAAAAAAAAAAAAAAAAA
>NW_004524887.1:1359412-1361445 GCF_000260255.1 Octodon degus | reverse complement strand
ACACTCCTACCAAAAAAAAAAAAAAAAAAAAAAAAAGGAAGTTGAAGAGGAAAAAAAAGAAGAAAAGAAAGAAAAACATTCAATGTCATGTGTACAAAACTTGGCCAAACAGATAGATAAATACCAATAAGCCAGTTGTAGCTTTATGCTGAGGTGTTGGATAATACTTGCAGGTGCGCACCTTTAGTTCCACTGAAGTTTCTTGCCAGGAGGCTGGAACCAGACCTATTCAGCCTGTAGCAGTCTGTGTGCTTGAATTGATTGTGACTCTGACACTAGGAGCTGCTAAACAGAACCAGAGTTGCTGAGTTGTGCCCTCAGGTAGCCCCTCTTCAGAATGGCCCCCAGCCAATCACCGTCTCCTGGGGGATGTCTGAACCTGAATAAACCACCAGCCACTGAATTCTGATGCATCCAGTGCTCCATGCCACTGGTGCGTTTTTCTGAGGAGGCCTCTGGCCTTGCCAGTAGTCATGTTTGCAGATTTGAATCAGTCCTCCTGTACAGTATTAGCTGAGACAGAAAGAACAACTTGCCACCTCCTCTTTCTTTATTGGAGCCTTTTTCTTTATTCCCCTTGTGAGTTTCAATTCTCACTTCACATCAGTGCCAGCGATCTACCTCCTTCCTTCTTCTCCTCCTCATGTTGCTACATTCCAGATTTGGTCACCAAATCTTTGAGAAATTCTTTATTTGCTGATCACCACTCTACCATCTTTCTGGAAATCCTTTATGTCTCTTTAAACATTTTATCCATTTCCTTGTTAATTTGGCATCATTTAACTTTATTATAGCAGCAAGACAGATTTTTAGAAACTACTTTTCTCCCAGAAAAAATAGGTTTTCTTCTGTGAGATCAAATGTCAGCTTAATACTTTTACTTGCCTTTGTGTTTATTTTAATAGATAATATATCAAAATTCAAAATTTAAACACCTTTTGCTCAACAATAAAGGCTTTCCTGTGGCTAACCTGTTACCCAAGTTATTGTATATTCTTCTAAGGGATGTGTACACAAACAATATGAATATATGTTCTTTCCTTTCATTTTATACACTTATAGTAGTATACTCTGTAGCCATACTTTACATATTTTAGCACTTAATAGAATTCTCACCTTTGGGCCAGGGAGATACCCAGTCCTATAAGCACATGTCTGGCAAGCATAAGGTCCTGAGTTCAATCCCGTTTGCAAAAAACCCCCAAAATTGCATCTACATTTTTCATTTTTATAATTCTAAATATTGATCATCTTAAAATTAAAAGAATGAAGTCATGAGTTAGTAGAAGACAGGAAGGAGGTGAGGAGAATAAGCACAAATTATCAAGATGTCCTATTTATTTGTACCAATATCCCATGTTGACTTTATTCTATATCATTTTAATGTATTTATGAACATTCAAAATGTACAAAGTATAAACTTCATGATCCCTCACATTTTGAAAATGTTATACTGTTAGTTTTCTTTTTTATTTTTACTGACAGAATACTTGTGAGAGTTTTGTAAGTATTCTAAGACACCAAACGACAATGTAAATCCAGGAAATAATTTTTGCAAGAACATTTCAGTGGAGTACCTGTCAAAGACTATATAGTTCTTGCTCATATATAATAATAATAATAATAATAATAACAACAACAATAATCGTATAAGGGAGATTTAGAACTTTAGCAGTAAATTTAACATACATACATAATAAAAAGAGTTAAAAATACACCGTTGCCACACTGCTTTAAGCTGTGTTGTCGGTTCCTAGAAATATAAAATTTAAAAATAATATAATTTGGGGACTAAAGCGCCTACTTAGGCAGAGCACAGTGGCTGGGGTTTGGTCCTTGACATGCCCTGTTGGCCCCGCCACCAGTGCTCCCTGAGATGGCGATTGAGACTGGACATGGTGTCACAAGCCTGTAATTCTAGTCTTTGGGGAGCTGAAAACAGGAGAATCACTACAAGTCTGCTCTGTGTAGTGAGTCTGTATAGACCCTGCAGACCCTGTCCTAAATACAGGAAAAAAAAATTAAAAAAAAAA
>NW_004524887.1:1352288-1359302 GCF_000260255.1 Octodon degus | reverse complement strand
TATTGTTACAAAAAGTCTATGTATTGGTGTTCTACCATGTACATTCAGAGGAATTAGTTTTCATTACCTTGGTTTTCATTCCTTGTTCTGCATATTAACTTATAATAATTTTGAGGCACAAAATTTCTAATTACTAATAGGTTAAAGTACAATAATATCAAATTTAAAAAGTCATATGTATTTTAAGCAAAATAAGAGATTACAACTAAATATGTAAAACAGATATTTTTCAAATTTCCCTTTGGCTACCTTTTTAAAATCATTATATCCTATCAATTTTTTTCTAGTAGTATAAAAGTATATTTCTTCTTAAAATTTTGAATTAGCAGTGTCAGATACCATTTACTTTTTTTAAGCATACAAGTTAGCATGATCATAGTAACTAGCCTACATACAGATTAGCAAGATCTAGTTTCTTTAAAAGTGCCTTAATAAAAATTTTGACCTTTTATTTCTCCTTAAATTCATCCTGAAGTACTGACAATGTGGACTCCAGTGACATCTGTAATTGGAACATTATCTTTGACTTTGAAAAATCATATATAATTCTTTTAACAATTCTATATAAGGCCAGTAGTCTTCTTATCAAAGTGAAAGGAATTTCCTGTTCTTAGAAGCATATTTTTTATTATGTCATTTAATGTGAAACATTTATCTCCAATAAATGTGGACAATTTATTATTACTTTCAGAAGTTATTTGCCTAGCAGATGAGCTAAAATAAATTAAGCAGTAAATCAGTAGTGCTTCCTTTAGATAATTAGTAATTTACATATAGCCCTTGGCTATCTTTTGTTATACGGTATTGATATAAGTTGTATAAAATTTTTTTCTGAATAGAAAGTGCTTTGAAATGCAAAATATAATTATAATGAACTATTATTTTAGGAAAGTTGTATTATTAAGTGATACTATTGAGCCCTTTGTGAGTATTTGGACAGTTTAAATGATATATCTAATGAATGTAAATTATAACCTCCATAGACTACTTTATTTATTTTTATTTATTATTATTTTTTTTTTGGCGGAACCAGGGATTGAACTCAGGCCATTTCACTTGCCAGGGAAGCACGTATTGCACTGAGCCATCTCCCCGGCCCCTCCATATACTACGTAGCATGTTTATCAAAACTTGAAACAATTGAATGTACCATAGTATTTAAAGTACTAAAACTTTTTTATGTAAAATGTATTTAGACATAATTATTGTTACTGTATGATGTTGCAAAGCCTTATTAGACTACCTCTGACCTTTTGCAGTTATGGAAACTTTAATAAGTGGATTAGATACACTTACATTACTGAGGCCAGTTTTTCTTTTCAAGGCTTTGACACAGATTCTAGTAGGCTGCCCAAGAACTGTGGACTACAAAATATTTATAACCAACTAATGTCACACTTGTTGAAGTATACTCTAACTGCTAGCAAATGAAATCAAATTTTGAAAAAGATATGGTAATCTTGCACCTATCTTGTCTGTCCAACCAAGTCACACAAACTATTTATCAACTCCTATTTGCTTGACACATTTTTTTTATTTTTGCTTACAGCTGCCCAATAGTGGGTAAAAAACTCTGTTGCATTCAAAGCTAAAAATTTAATAATTTTTATGAAGCAGTTTTTCTCTTTTTTGTTAGTATATGCTTACAGGACATAATGTTTATAATTCTTGCAGGGAGTTGGTACATGTACACATTTCAGTTCCATTTCTCTCACCTTTCCTCACTTGCATCATCTCTTTACACCTTTACTATTTAAGAAATATCTGTAAAAAGATTGAATGTAGTCTTGTGACACATGGACACTTCTGATGGGTATTATTGAGAATATTAATATTTTTGGTCATTGAATGCTGGTCCCTGTGCCTGCTTAAGCAGGCGCTTTATAGTCTGCTGAGCTATCTGGCTAGTCTTAGTTTTATTTCATTTTTAATCACAAAATTAAACTAAATAGTCATTCAAATTCTATGTTAAGTATTGTTTTATATCCATCAAGGAACATATTTTTATTTTGTTTAAAACTTAATTTTTTATGTCTAATAATTAGCAAAATACCTGCTCATTAGTAAACAAAGAGAAGCTATTTTAATAACAGTGTGACTTAATAGCAAAACCAAGCAAGTTCTCCAGAAAATGCTGGCAAGGAGAACAATGCATAAGTAGCAATCATAATGTCTGTGTCTTTCTGTTCAACCTTTATAAAACCTTTATAGTCTTGCTACTTGATGAGGGAAATATTTAGTGACAGATTGAGTACTATCATCCTTTATCTAGTTGTTACTCTACTTAATATGCCTCATTATGGTGCTGTTTTATTTTTCTTAAGATAAATGTTTTTTGGATTTGAAATGAAGGTGACTTTGATACTGAAAGCTGCCAGTTAATGATAACAGTGGAATAACTTTTTATGTATGTGGGTACAAAGGATCACGTCTGGCATAGGTTATTGTCATACATAGTAAATGGCCAGCACACTTTGCAGGCTATTAAATTGTGGTGATATGTGTTACTTAGCTAGAGGATAAAGAGGGTATTATAAGTTCTTTCTCTGTATTGACGTTCACAGAAACAGACTAAGTACTAACTGGCTTCATATTTTTAATGTCAAAAATTTAATATAGAATGTGAACTTAGTAATATGAATATACAAGTTCAAAATATTAAAGCCTACTCATTAAAAAATAGAACATCCAATTACTAAAGCATATTGTAGTTTTTAGTTCCATTGGAGAAGACACTCTCTCAGGCTTTCACAGAGAGCACATAGGCCAAGCATTGGCCGTGACTCATCCACATGGCTGACACTGACAAAGGTTCTACAATCTGAGGTACAGGATCTCAAGATAAATCCTGAGGGCATTTCACTGACCTTCTCAGACCAAAAAGCTACAACTCTTGTTGCACATGTCCTGCTTTACCTTGGTCTTAACCATCCAGTAGAAAAGTATGAAGATGAAATATAGGAAGTAAAGCCATGTTGTTATGTTGAGCTGTGGGGGACTCAGGTCAATAATTTCTGACATTGCCAGTTAAACAGAAGACCCAATGATATTATGGGCTTCTGTACTCTTTTAGAATATTTTGCTGAGTTTACACACCTATAATATTCAACAACGGAACTTAAAAAAAATTGGGGTATAACTATGAATGTCCATTTTGTATCTGTGTATTCAAAGTGGTTGGGATAGATATATAGTTGCATTCTCTTAATGAATAGAATGATTTTTTCTAATGGTGTTTGTAAATAGGATCACAAGTCTGCATCTTGTACAGCAATTAACCACTGAGAAGAATGTATGCAGTGTATTATTTGTTGAAACTGTACTTTCGATTTGATTTGAAACTGTCTCATTGCTATATGTTTATCAATAAAACTTTGAAAAGAAAAAAAAGATTTTGAATGCTAGAAGTATCACTTTGGTAGCAATAATTTCTGTTAATATTGGTTATAGAGCATATAAACTATAAGTACTAGATGTTACCCTCAATTTATTTCCTGGAATTAAGATTCTAAATTTAATTCTTTCATCAAGTTTTCAATGCTTAGAGAAATCTAAAATTTGGCTGATTCAGAATGTGAGGACACGTAACAAATCGAATGGACAATTTCTGAACAGAATTTGTATAAAATAAATTTTGATTTTGTCCAATTTTATTTTAATTAGATAAATTTTAAGATAATAATGTTCTCACATAATATAAAAAGAAAAATAAATAAAATGTTTAAATTGAAATATTTCACATGTAACTGTGACTTCCTTTAGCCTATAACCTCCAGCTCCCATAGATAAATGTTTTATTCTTATCTATCCTTTTAGGTTTTTGTTTATGCAAATATCAGTGATTACAAATACAAACTATTATGTTCATCATTATTAACAGAAGAATGTTTACATATTTCATCAAGCTTGAAACATCACACAATATAATGCTAAACATTATTATGTACTACTAAGAGAGGTAAACTATTGTCAAATAATTTTGACATGATATTAGTTATAAAATCATGGCAAAACTGGACATGGTGACGTATGCCTATAATCCCAGCCCTGGGAAGACTGAAAACAGTAGGATGGATCACTGTAAGTCCGAGCTGTGTAGCGAGACCGAATACCAAATACATATTTTTAAAAAGTACATGGGAATGTCAAAATCCCCTCAGCCAGCCAGTTCCAATCTCCCCTGCCTCCTTCAGCCTGACTGGCTCTGTCCTTTCTGCACCTTCCTCAATGCCCCAAGCCAGCCAGGCTGTGAGATGTGTAGCACCCTGAAACCCTACACTTAGAATCCCCTTCCTGCAGTCTCCACCTAGGAACTATCAAAGGTTACAGGGAACATGGGCCTTGCCTCACAGGTCCAAGTTCCTTGATCACCTCTTGAACTCAGGGGACTTCCACTGGCTTCTCAGTGGGGCCTCAGGATTCTACATCAGGGTTGAGGGGAAAGGGCCATAGACCAGTTATTAAAAACATAAGCTAGAAAAAGAAAGAAATATTAAAATGTGGTAAAACATCCTGAAGTTGAATAAATATTGTGAACCTCTACTATACAGTAGTTTTGTGTTACTTGAAATATAATGTGGATGTCTTTCACTTGCAGACCCCTATCCTTTATTTTCAAAGTATATGTATATATAGTCTGCAACAATATAACTGGAGCCTAATTTATTTAAAATTAGTAAATATGTGACTTGTCTTTTCTTTTAAAGTCTCTAACTGCTTATCCATAGTCCGTTTTGTAAGTATATAAAACTAATTATAAGACAAATTACAAATGATGATTCTGATTTAATGGTAATCATAATTGTATTTTTATAGGTAATAGCAAATTTCCTTTCAGAGGATTTTAGCACTGTATTTTCCACCAGCTAGTTGAAAAATGTGTTGTCAAACTTTGGATTTGCCAATCAGTAAGTGAGAAATGATGTTTCCAAGTTCTATTTTGCACATCTTGAATAAAACTAAGATCAAGAATATTTTTCAGTGTTCAAAAACTATATTTAATTTCTGGACTGGGGAGATAGCTCAGTAGAATAAGTGCCTGCCTGTCAAGTGCAAGGTCCTGAGTTCAATCTCCAGTTGTGGAAAAAAAAAACCATGTTTAATTTCTCTGCAATTTTTTTTATTTTGCTTTTCTTTTAAGTCATTAGTCTTTATTTCTAGAAAATTTCTCTACTTAAGGAGATAGGCCTCTTGTCTTTCATATGAGTTGTATATATTTTCCTCTGTTGTTAGTTGACTCTTTAGCCTTAAAAAAAATCTTAGTCTGTTCAGGTTGCTCAAACGAAATGGCATAAGCTAGTAGCTTATAGACAAAATAAATGAATTCCACACAATTCTAGAGGCTAGTCATGCAACAGGAAAATATTGACAGACTCAGTATATAATCAATCTGTTTTATTCATAACTAACACTTTCTAGTGGTAGCCTTTCATGATGGCCAGGACAAGCTAACACGCTGCCATCATTTTTACAGGGGCACTAACTTCAATCATGATTTAGTTTAATTATATCTAGTTCTTTGCTGGTGAATTAAGATTTTTGACATTTTTTAAATGGGAGTCATACTTAGACCATAGCACACATTAAAATACTAATTGTTAAATATGGTCAAATTTCTTAAGTTTTTTTAAATAGCTTCATATATTGAGTTACAGAGGCAAGGATATATCCAAGAAGTACAAGTCTCTACTTTAAGACTACTAAGGAATTTTCCCATAATTTCAAGGAGAAATGTTTTGGCTTCATTTTTAGATTTTGTGTAGAATCTTACTTTTATAATCCTCGGTGACTAGGAAATATAGATACTCATAATGTTGTATACTTCTATAGTTACTGTAGACTACATGTGTGATTGCTGATGCCAATCAAATGTGGGTATGCCACTTTAGGGCTTAGACTACAAATAGTGGAGGAAGTTGTTTTACTGTCTTCTTGGGAGCAATTAATTAGATCCTGTTCCTTGGAACCTTACTGCCACCTATTAAGGCAGACCCAGTAGTGAGGATTGTACCAGGGAGAATCAGCACTGCTACACAGTGGCCTCAGGGGAGCTTAAGAACAATCTCCTGATCACATAGAGCATCCAGGTAAGCTGGATCTTCCAGCCCAAGTGAACTGTCACTTTAGCTTCACTGACTGCAGCCATCCTAGTACTCAAGATGATTCCAAGTGAGGTAGGGCATCCTAGTTTACACAGAATTTTGAGACAAATGCACTCGACTTTAAGTCACTAAATTGTTTCACACAATCCCAAAACTTAGTTGCCCAAATTAACAAAAATCATGTTTGTGCACAATTTGGGCATAGCCCTGTAGGAATAAGTCAAGTTCCCATATGACATCAGTTAAGGGAGTGTCACAGGGGTTGAAGAATCTTCTACAAAGATGAGACTTTATGAGCTGGACACTGGCTAAGAGCTGAGCTGAGGCTGACTGCTAGAAGTCTCAGTTTTCCTGCATCTGCACCTGTCTGTGTGACTGCTAATTTTACTTATAGCCTGGCAGCTGATTTTAACAGGAAAGAAGTGACAGCTTATAAATGAAAACTATATCTGTAATTTTCACAATATCACTTCCACTGTAGTATATGACACAAGCACTATAGGACCACCTCAGATTTAAAATATAGATTGTTTCTTCATGGAAGAAGTGGTGAAGAATTATTTTCACCTTTAACCCATCACATATTTAAATATTTGATTCAATTTTGTCTTTTTACATGTATATCAGTTTACTCCAATAAACTTTATCAATAAATTACCATTCTGAGAGGCTCTTATTCCCAGATACTAAATTCTCATAAATTTTAGGCCTTCTGATAGTTTTCATTGTTACCTTTGTAATATTCCGTCTAGAGAGGTGCAGTGTTCCATCTATATTCCATTACTCATTGTTGCAGATACTGAGAACTTGCTATCTAGTTTCTTCTCGGTAGCTCACCTACTTCTCATTATTTTTTCCCACAATTTTATTATGTAGTATTACATCATTATTTTTCTAAATAGATTTTATAAAA
>NW_004524887.1:1339575-1351933 GCF_000260255.1 Octodon degus | reverse complement strand
TCATCTAATCATGTTGTTACTGTATACTCTAAATTTTCATGTGTTTTAATTAGTTTTCTAGTTTATTGTTTGGTAATTTTAGTCATTTAATTATACCATAGCTTTAACTCATTAAATGTAGTATTTATACCTAATATTACTATAGGCATAAATTGTGCCCGTTCATCTCTATAATGAAATATTAAATAGCAGGGGGATGAACATACATATCTTGTTCCTGACTTTGGTGTAAATATCTTCAGTGACCGCAGAATTAAGATTAAATGAGATGCTTTGTGTGTTTTGCATTGATGGATTAATGTATTATCCATGAAATATAATGTTTTATTGTTATTTTACTAAGAATTTATGTTGAATTTGATGAAATGTTCTAATGACTGGAAAAATGCCATTTTTCTATTAAATCAATTACTTTTTATATTGTAGTAGCATTTAAAAAATTTTAGCCATCTCTATAATTTTGGAACAAATTACCAAAATCATAATGGTATTGTTTCAATGTGTTACTGGATAACTATTGCTTTTTTAAAATTGAGGTTTTACATAATATTCTTAAAGATTCTGGCCCATAGTCTTCATGACATGATTTTTTTTAGTCTTTTTTTTAGTTTTGTGTGTGTGTGTGTGTGTGTGTGTGTGTGTACAGGTTCTCACTGCGCAGCTCAGACTTGTAGTGATCCTCCTACCTACGCCTCCCTACTGCTGGAATTACAGGCTTGCACCACCATGCCCCGACAGTATTTTTTCAATCTTAGGTATGAATACACTATGCTGAGACAGGGTATGGTGGCTTGCACCTGTAATCTCAGCCCTTGGGAGGCTGTAAACAGGCGGATCACTATGAGTCTGATCTAGTAGTGAGACCCTGAACACCCTGTAGACCCTTCCCTAAAAATATAAAACAATAAAAAATAAAAAATATAAATACACTATGCTATATTATTTTATAAATTAGAATAAGGTGTAATTTATGTTTTTTTTTCAGCTTTATGGCAGTCTAAATACCAGTGGAACTTCTGGTAAAGGTGTGATAGAATTCCCCTATGAAAATAAGGTGCTAACTCCCCTAGGATTTTTGGAGGTGGTAACTTGTTTTTTTGTTTTTTCTACTCCTATGGAAACTATTCATGTTAATTTTCTTTCTGTAAGACAGTTCTCCATTTTATTTATATTGCAATTTTATTTAGATAATGTTTTAAATACATAAGAGATTGTTCATTTACTAAAGTAACATTATGCTAGAAATATCAAAAGTAGAAACAGAAATTTTTATGCATTTGGAAATTTGAGGATCCATCCTAAATCATCCCTGAGAGTAACAGAACATTACAAAATCAAATTAATTAAGTAACAGGGTTAAATCATAAGTAAAATATAGAATTAAATGTGATAATAAATTAAAAATTTTAAATCTTCAGAAAACAAAGGTAAAGATCAGTGACATTAATATCTGCACCAGAAGGTAGGGAAGAAGAAAATTAATGTCTAATAAAAAGAATTGACTAAAATAAGTAAGTATTAATAAAATAGGAGACAAAAAAACAGAACAAATCAATGAATCCAAAGTTGGTCTTTTGATAAAATTGTTACACCTGTCCCTTGAAAATAATAAGACTCAGAATCTTCACAATTATCCTTATCATTAGAAATGCTAATCTTATTTGATTTTCTTCACTTTTCATCTGTCAAAATCATTTGTCTTTCATGCCTCAGTTCAAAAGTCACTTCCTTAATGATGACTTAACTCATATGCTCAATTGAATTCCTTTACTCAGGATAATTTTAGTTTTTTATTAGGTTTTATGCAGAAATAAAGCATGATATACTTTAAGACATTGTTCTGTACTCATTAGCTGATACATAAGCTTCAGCACAATCAATAACAGAATCCCAGATGACTGTAAAGAAACTAGTAAGCTGGTACTAAAACCCACATGAAAATGCAGGATACTCTAAATAGCCAAAGAAAATTTTAATAAAAGCAAATTTGAAGGACATAGACTTCTGATTTCAAAACTCACTACAAAGCTATAGTAGTTAGGATAGCAATAGATAAGCATATCATTAGATGTCAATCAATTGAATAGGATTGTTAGTTGATAAGTAGTCCATTACATTTACATTAACAAATTTTTTACAAAGGCAACAAGAAAATTTGATGGCAATAAATGTCTTTTCAACAAATTGTGCCTGAAACAACTGGATATCCAGATGCAGACTGGCACACCTATCTCACCCTATATACAAAATTTAGTTCAAAAGTGGATCATAGATTTTAGAGTTATAACTTTAAAAACCTGGAATAAAAACCCTTAGGAATAAATCATCATGACTTTAGGTAAGGCGCTGATTTCTTCTTTGTGTTTCCAAAAAACAGTATAAAACAAAAAGAATGATAATCAACTTTTTTTTTTTTTTTTTTTTGAGAAATCGGGGCTTGAACTCAGGCTCTTGCGCTTGCCAGGGAAGCACTTATTCCACTGAGCCATCTCCCCTGCCCCAATAATTAACTTTTGTACTTAAAACACATGATCAAGAAAAATGAAAAGACAAGACAGAATAGAAAGTAGTATTTACAAATATGAAAATGAATTATTGTCCAGTATATATAAATAACTTTTGGGGCAGGGGAGATAGTTCAGCATTCTAAACGCCTGCCTTTCAAGCGCAAGGAACCCAGTTCAATCCCTGGTACTGTATGCAGTGCTGCCCCAGAACCCCAGATACATTGTGCTGGCCCTGAAACAGGGCATGGTGGTACACGCCTGTAATTCCAGCATTGGTGAGGCATAGATAAGAGGATTACTATGAGTTGGAACTGTGTAGTGAGACCCTGTATCCAATAAATAAATAAATGAAAAAAAATAACTTTTACAACTAAAAAATTGTATTTAAGTACTCACAATTAGTCTTGATATTTCTTTAGAGAATATATATGCATTGTTAATTGACACATGAAAAAATAATCTACATTAATTAATACCATTAGGGATGTGCAAGTTAAAATCACAATGACATTTGTGTCATAAACTTATTTTTTATTTAGGTTATAAAAATATTAAAATAATGATTATACAACATGATAAAATAACTTAATTCCACTGAATTATATGGTTAAAATGATAATTTTATTACATATATATTAAGTATATACAGAAATAAAAACAAATGTAATAAAAAGAACTGTAGTAAACAAGTATAGTAAAAACAAAAACACAATGAAATACCATTTTAGACCTACAATGAAGATTGTGATCAAATTGCAGACAATAGTATTAGTAAAATTAAAAATTTCAAAATTGAAGCCTCATACATTGTTGATGGGAATATAAGTTGTTACAACCATTTGGAAAAATTTCCATTCGTAGGTATTTCTCTAAGAGATATGAAAACACTTGTCCATGCCAAGATCTGTGTGTGTGTGCAAATATTCATATCATCATTATTTATAACATCCAAAGAATGGAAACAACCAATTAAAACCTATTTATGGTTAATAAATAAATGTGGTAAGAGAATGTATAGTTCTGTAAGTATTCTAAAATTAATTAGGCGAGTTGTGGTAAAGATAGTGAGAAAGAGGCAAATTTAATATATTTTTCTTGATATTAAATATATAATGTTTGCTAGAGAATAAATAATGGTTGTGACAAAAAGACTTTCTCACTATATAGTCTAGAGTTTTGCCTTCATTGTCTGGGTATATGTTACCACTTCAACCCAAAGTGGTAAGAACTAGAAAACGAAAACTTCGGGGAGAGGCTTACATAGCAATAAGAGCACTGTTTGACACCTTATGTTTGAGAAGACAAAAATATATTCTAAAGCAGTGAATTCATGTAGGAAATTGGATATGAAGATGAAGAAATTGGACAATCTAGATATAGATTTCAGAGTTTCCGGAGAGGGGGAAATCAGCAGTGAGTATTTGCATTTACAAATTATTGCAACAAATATTATGTATAAGGCCTAAAACTGGAATAATGGTGTTTGCCAGTGTTTATTCTGAGAACAGTGTTACAGTGACCTTGGGCAATTCATTGAGTAAGAGAAGTGAATGTATACACTGTACTACGTGAAACTGTAGAGTGTAGATGTCATGAATACAGTAGTTTACATTTGAATTATCAAGAATGAGTAGACTTTTGCCCATTTGAGCAATTGGTTAATATCTTTTTTTTTTTTTTTTTTTTTTTTTTTTTTTTTTTTTTTTTTTTTTTTTGGTGGTACCAGGGATCGAACATAGGACCTTGCACTTGCCAGGCAAGTGCTTACACCACTGAGCTATATCCCTGGCCCTATCATCATAAATATTTATATGAATCTAGGTAATGCCACTAGAAAATACATCAGAACTTGTACATATGTAAAAAATGGAATCTTAATAAATATTTCTGCCTCCTTTCTTGAAACTATTAAACTTTTCATTAATAAAATGTGTTTTAAGTGCTCTTTATTTCAAGAATGTATTAAATACACTTTTGAAAACATGATATCTTGAAAAGTGATAGAGGTAGAGTATATTATTCATATTCATTTTTCCTACTTACTGTTTAATTTTAGAAAATATTTATTATTAATGGGCCATCTACTTTCAAATCACTTTGTTTATTAAGCTAGAGCTGAGATTTGAGCAATTATGCATGCTGTCAATTCTTTAAAGCAGATAGCACCACATTAAGGATGTTCATGTTCATTTGCAATGAAGCAGAGATTGTGTCAGAATTCTTCCCTAACTATGAGTAATTTGAGAAATAAACTCTGTGTTCATTGTGGCAGTTAGTATTATTTCAGTATCTTGTTAAGCCACTGACATCTGGAGTGTTTTCAACATGTTTTTTATGCTTTACTCTATTCTCATTGTTGGTCACATAGCCATTTGCCATTCTTTCTAGAGTTTTCCAAGGGTTAGAAGTCTTTCTCTCTGCATGCTAATGTCACCAATTGCCATAACTATATTTTGGTAAAAATTGTATATTATTTTAATTTTTATTGAATATACTTAAGGCATACAATAATGTTTGATATACATACACTTATTGAAATATTTGTTACATATAACTAAACTATTGTATTTATCACATTCCATAGTTATTTTGTGAAAAATCCTAATGTCTATACTCATAGAAAATTTTCAAAATATAGCACAGTACTATCCATTGTAGTCACTGTGTAGTACACTAGATCACTGAATTTATTCATCTTAGGAAATTGTCATTTGTATATTCTGTGACCATTGTTCTTGCATTTCCTCATTTTCTCTGTTTCTGTAGCCACCATTGTACTCACTGCTTTATTTTTAGATTTTGTGTGTAAATGAGATCATGCAACCTTTTTCATCCTGTATCTTGTTTATTTCTTAAAGCTCAACATTCTCCTAGTCTTCCATGTTTCTGCAAATAGTATTATCTTCTTTTGCATTGATTAATGTGTGTTGGGGAGGTACCATTTCTTTAACCATTTATTCTTCAATGGACATGGGTTGTTTCAATGTCTTGTCTGTTATAATGCTTCAGTGAACACAGATATCTTTGTGTGGTGTTCATTTCGTTTCCAATGAGTCTATATAGAACCACTAAAGAGCTTCTTATGTCATGTGGTAGTCTATCATTAATTTGAGCAATCTCCACACTGTCTTCTGTAATAACTATATATATTAATACACATTTCACCAATAGTATAAAGTGTATTTTCTTCATATCAATGCCAATAGTTGGTACCTCTTGTTCTATTCAAAATAGCCATCCTAACAGATGTAAGGTGATATCGCATGTGATTTTGATTTACATTTTCCTAATCATTGAGATGGTGAGCATATTTTCATATGGATATTATTTGTATGTCTTTTTTTTTGAGAAAATGCCCATTTTATATCTCATTGTTATCTTACTATTTTTATTGTTTTGAGTTCCTTATATATTTTGAATATTAATTCCTTAAACAAATATGTTTATTTTCTTCCAGTCCAAAGACTGAGTTTTCATTTTGGTGTTTCCTCTACTGAGCAGAAGCTTTTTCATTTGATGTAGTTCAGTTAGTTTTGTATTTATTATCCAAGCATTTGCTGTGCTGACCAAAAAAATTTTGTGAGCCAATGTAGCTTTCTTCTAAGATTTGTTCAGATTCATTTCTTACAATTAGGTATTTAACCCATTTCATTTAAGTTTTGCAAATGGTGTAAGATAATAGCTCAGTTTTATTCATCTGCATGTAGATATCCTGTTTTCCTAATACATTTAGTGAAGATACTACTGTTGCTCTATTTTGTATTCTTAGTAACCTTGTTAAAATTAGTTGATGTAAATACTTGGTTTATTTCTGGGCTTCTTTATTCTCTTCCATTAGCATATGTGTCTTATTTTTTATGCCAGTTACATACTGTTTTCTGGTACAGTGTTATGATCTGAAAACAGGAAAAGAGATATTTTGAATTTTTTTCATTTTCAAGATTGTTAAGGCTACTAAGAATCTTTTGTAATTCTTATATGAATTTTAAGTTGTGTTTTTAGTTATGTGAAAAAATGCCATTGGTATTTTTATATGGATTACATTGAATTTATAGATTACTTTAGGCACAACGAACACTTTACCAATATTAACAATACATTCTTCTGACACACAAATATTCTTCCATTCATTTTGTGCTTTCTGTTGCTTCTAAAAATGTTTTATTCTTTATACATATCTTTCATTAATTTGATTAAATTGATTTGTGAGAATTTTGTTGAGATATCTATAGTAAGATTGTTTTCTTAATTGAATTTTGAATAGACCACTATAAGATACAATTAATTTTTCTGTAATAACTTTATTAATTCTAAGAGTACTGTTTGTTTTGTAGTTTTGAGGTTATTCCTTTTTTATATGTAGGATCTTTCTATTTGCAAGAGAAGAAAGTTTTTGCTTTTTTATTTTCAATTTGATGCCCCATTTCTTTTTCTTATCTGATCACTCTTTCCTATATTTCCAGTAGAGTCAATAAGGGTAGGAATCCTTGCTCTGTGCCTCAGCTTACAGGGAAGTGTTTTTAGTTTTTCCCCATTTTTTATGGTATTAGCTTTGAGGTTTCTACAAATTGCTTTTATTACTTGGAGGAAATTTTTTTTCTGCCTATTTGTTGAGAGATTTATAACATTTGTTATTATCAAGATAGGGTGTTGACCTTTGTCAAATGTTTATCCTGCATCTGTTGAGAGGATTATATGGCTTTGACCTTTCATTCAGTTTACATTGTATGTCATAGATATTCATGTGCATATGTTAAACTTTTACTTCCCTCAGATGAATCCCACTTGCCCACGATATATAAGCTTTTTGATGGGCTGTTAGATTCAGTTTTCTAGTATTTTATTGTGGAGTTTTCAATCTATAAGTTCTTTTATTTTAAAGAGGAAAGTTATAATAAAAGCAATAATGCAGAATATCAAAAATAAAAATAGATGAACAATGGTTAATGTACTGTGTATTGTTCTCTTCAAAGCATTTACTTAAGCTACTTTATATATTTATGAAAAATTAAACAATATAAGCACAGTAATTCTTTTTAATAAATTAATAGGTATCAGTAGTATAATTACCTTAGCTATCTTGTATATATATGTGTGTATATATATATATATATATATATATATATATACACACACACTTATGTATAGATACAATGTTTTCCTTTTTCTTTCCTTCCTCTCATCCCAATTGTTCTTTCCTTTTGAGCAGTTCTTCTCCTTTCACAGTATTTATAGTACATTTTGAATCTTATTTACTTTTTCAGTTTCTTACACTAGGGAGATAATATAATGTCTACACACGTGAGTCTGTTCCATTTCTCTCATGAGTATGGTCTTAAGGTGCATCTATTTATGTATAAGGGCCTCCAGTGTGTCCTTTATAATGAAGTGGTACTCCATTGGATTAACATATCACACATTTTTATCCATTGTTCAGTAGTTGGGCATTTGGTTTGTTTCAAGATTTAAATTAGACAAATTGTGCTGCTATAAACATGAATGCATAGATATCATTGTGGTATGATATTTTTAATTCTTCTGGAAAGATACCCAGAAGGGGAACAGCTTGGCTGAATGTGACTTCTAATCCTAATTTTTTGAGCAATCTCCACACTGATTTCCATGGTAGTTTCATGAGTCTGCATTGCCACCAACAAACAATAGAGCAGGATTGCTTTTTCCCCTCAGCCCCTCCAGCATTGTATTGCTAGTTGATTTCTTGATGGTTGCCATTCTTTCTGGTGTGAAATGGAATCGTACTGTTATTTTAATTTGCATCTTTTGAATGAGCAAAGATATTGATCATTTTCATATGTTTAATTCTCATTTCTGTTTAATATTTCCTGGTTTTTTAAAAAAATTATTTAGTATTGAGTCTACAGGCTCTCACTGCACAGATTAGGCTTGTAGTGATCCTCCTGTTCTTCAGCCTCCCACATGCTGGGATTACAGGCATGTGCCACCATGCCCATTCTCAGTCACCTGGGGGTAGGGCCAGCACGGCAGGCCCAGGATCGAACCCTCGGCCCCTGCATCTACCTAAACAGTCACTTTAATCCTCTGAGCTATCTGACCAGCCCTAATATTTCTTGTCTGAAAAGTATTTATTTTCTCAGATGCCCATCCTTGGATTGATCTTTGAATTTGGTGGGCATCTGAGAAAATAAAAATTATAATTTTAATTCATTATATGCTCTACAGAGAAGTCCTTTTCTGAGGGACAGTGGGCTAAAATTTTTCTCACTCTGTGAGTTTTCTTTTCATTCTGTTGGTGATTTCTGCGAAGTAAAAAACTTTTTTAATAGAATGAGGTCCCAGTTACTGATTCTTTTTATTATTTCCTGTGTTACTGGTGTTCTTTTCATAAAATCTTTGCTTGCAACTATGTCTTCAAGAGCACTGCCCATTCTCTCTATCATGTTTAATGTTTCTATTTTAAATTTAGATCTTTGATCCATTTCAATTTTAGTTTGATAGAAGTTAATAGGCAAGGGTCTAGGTTTAGTCTTTGACATGAGCAAAGCTAGTTTTTCAGCATCATTTGTTCAACAGGCTTTCTTCCAGTGAACACGTTTTGTCCTTTTAGTCGTGATATGTTGGCTGAGTGTGTTTGCAGTTGTATTTGCCTATTCTAATTTGTTTCACTGATCCTCAGGTTTTGCTTTTTTTCTCTATTGTGGTAGTACCATCTTGGTTTTTATCACAGTAGCTTTGTACTGTGATTTCAAGCCAGGGATTCTGAATCCTCCTGACTTATCTTTGTTGCTCTTGATTGCCTTTGCTATTCTAGGTCTCTTCTGTTTTGAAATGAATTTTAGGAATGTTTTTTCTAGATCTGTGAGATATGCTAATGGTATTTTGATCAGGATTCCATTGAGTCTGGAGTGTGGCTATTTTCACAGTGTTGGTTCTTCCTATCCAAGAGCAAGGGATTTCCTTCCAATTTCTGGTATCCTTTTTGAGAATACTATAACTTTTTTTTTTGGGGGGGGTTGTTGTTTTTATCTGACTTTCATGTCTAGGCCATATAGGCATCGTGAAATGATAGAAGTATTCCTTGTCCCGTTTTTCAAATAATTTAAGGAAATTGGTATTAGTTCACCTCTGCAGATTTGATGGAATTTAGCCATGAAGTCATGCAAGCCTGTTCATTTGCTAGCAGGCTTTTATTTCTACTTCAGTCTTTTTGTTATTAGTATGCTCAAACTTTCTTTTTCTCTTGATTCAGTCTTGTTAGTGTTTTCTAGTATTTGACTTTTTCTCCTAGGTTATCCAGTCTCCTAAAATTAATTGTTCAAAATATCCCCCTGATTTTTTTAAAAATTGGGGGCATGCACTATAAGGTCTCCTTTTTCATTTTTTTTTAATTTATGAATGTTCACTCTTTTTGTTGGTCTCTTTAAGGGTTAGTCAGTTTAGTTTATAATTTCAAAAGGCCAACGCTTTTTTTTTTTTTTTAACATTTTGAGACCAGTCAAAAATGGCCAGTCAAATAATTCAGAGGATTAAAGTGCCTGCAAGCAGGTGCAGGGGCCAGGTGTTCCATCCCTGGACTTGCTGTGCTGGCCCCACCCCCAGGGTGCACCAAGATGGCAATTAAGACCGAGTGCGGTGGTGCACAACTATAATCACAGCTCTTGGGAGGCTATGAACAGGTGGATCACTATGAGTCTGATCTAGTAGTGAGACCCTGAACATCCTGTATACCCTCCCCTATTCCCTAAAGTAAAAAAAAAAAAAAAAAGAGACAAGGTCTGACTTTGTAGTTCAGGCTGGCCTTGGACTTACTACACAGCTGATGCTTACGCTGAACTTGATAAGGTTTACTGGTTATAATATTCTTGGTTAATGGATTTTTTAACCATATATTTCCCCATTATTCTGATCTTCATAGATCCTCTTAAAATAGCAACTGACCAACTTATGGCATTTTCCTTGCAAACAAGAAGTCATTTTCTCTCACTGCTGTACAATTTTTGTGTATTTGATTGAAATGTGGGTCTCTGCATTTATCTTACTTAGGTATGTTAGGTTTCTTGGATCTATATTTCTCTTCCTCAGGCTTTGAACTTTTTTTGCCTTTATTTCTTTGAATAATTTTCCCTTTTTATTTCTATTTTTTTCTGGTACTACTATAATTCATATATTATTCCATTTGATTATGTATATAAAGTCCAAAAGCTATCTTTTGTCTTTTTTTCTTCTTCTTTTGTTTGTTCCTCAGACTGCATGTTTTCCAGTAAATTATCTTTGTGCTTGCTGATTTTTCTTCCATTTGATCTATTTTAGCCCTTCTATTAAGTATTTTTTTAGGTCAGCTATAGTACTATTCAGCTCTATGATTCTTGCTTGGTACATTTTGTATTTCCTGTCTGTGTTGAAATTGTTTTTATGCCAAACTCTCTTGACCTGCTGAGCATCTTCATGACTATTTTCTTTGTTTGATTTTTTTTTTAAAGACAAACCATATATCTACAGTTTACTATGAGATGTTTTTGGAGATCTATTATTTTCTCTTTTTTGGGAACATGTTTGCCTGTTTGCTTGTATTTGTTGACTCTGTAGTTGATTTCTGCCCATTTCATAGAAGAAATATCTCCAACATTGTTACTTTTCAGAAAATGATGCTCACTAGTTAGCTCTACCTGAGATTCTTCCTGCCTCATAACCCTTTTTCTTTCCCCCAAGCCTTTGTCTGTTTTTTTAGTGGCCCTGGGTGTGTTTCAAGGTCTAAAGAGCAAGATGCAAACTAGTCTTAGAAACTTATCAAGGAAAGTTCATACTTTAGATGCGTGTACCACTAAGGTCAGTGTGCAGCATCAAGCTAGAGTTGGAGTTGGCCTTTCACATGGTCCACACTAAGGGCAGGATTTCTTGTGAATGCTGCTCTCATTTCGACCACAGAAATCTCAAGTCCTGGGACACTCACAAGTACAAACAACGTTTATCCTTTTCCTCAAGCTAAGAGATTAACAGCCAAATCTCACACAAATGCTTTCATTTGATATGTTATATTTGTGGGTCTAAATCCTTCATTCCTCAGTTAAAAGCTAGGCACTGGGGTTCCCTTTCCAAATGTGAGATAATTCCTTTGCTATTTAGGATTCATGAATGTGTTTCAGCTCAGTTTTTATGTGGATATTTCCTTATTTACCTATTGTGTAAAATGCTGTCTACTAGTTTTTGGTTTTTCCTCCTATGAAGTTGGTCCATGTATACATGTTTATGGTACCCATCCAGTAGAGAAGTGAAACTCAGCACCTTCCTTTTCTATTGTCTTGCAGATCTCATTCCTGCAAACATCCATATTAGATAGTTCAAATAGAATTCAAACAAATATAAATAGTTGCCTTCCATTTGTGCATTTTCCATGTAAAGCATTTTTTAACAGCTAGATCACTGAGACTGAGTGCTAGTGGAATGATGACTACCATTCTGACTGATTGTAAATCAATCACTGGTTTATGTGAATGACAAGTAAGATAAAAAATATAAAGAAAATTGTATTTCTGTGAATTGTAATAGTGTATGAATAAATGAATAATTTATGATAAAATTAATCTATGTCTATAATATATATTAGAATACTTATGAAGGTTATAATTTATAACGTAGAAACTACTGACAGTAATATGAATTTCTGTACAATAACTACTACTAATATAAAGCTCAATGTATATTTAAATGATCTATCAAAAAATCCATAATACTTGAGTAATTACCTTGGTTAAAAAGCCCTTATCGAGACCCAGTCCTAGCCCAGGTCCGGTGAGTGTGTGGAGAGCTTCCTGCTAAACTGCGCCGGCGGGACCAGTCCCAGCCCAGGCGCAGCATGGGCCGGACCCTCTCCC
>NW_004524887.1:1338317-1339475 GCF_000260255.1 Octodon degus | reverse complement strand
ATATTGTTGAATTTCTTGTTTAATTTCATCTGTGACCCATTGGTTGCTGAGTAGGGTGTCATTTAATTTCCATGTATTTAATGTTTTTTTTTCTGGTTTCTTTTGTCATTTATTTCCAGTTTCATTGTACTGTGGTCAGATAATGTGCGTGGGAAATTTTCTGTTTTCTTACCTATACATAAGCATGACCTATGGACCAGTATGTGGTCTCTTTTAGAAAATGATTATGTGCAGCTGAGTAAAATGTGTACTCAGCTCTGTTTGGGTGGATCACTCTGTATATGTCCACCAAGTCCATTTCTTTCAAGCTCTAGTTCAGTTCTGTTACTTCTTTGCTAATTTTTTGTCTGGTTGACCTATATTATGGGGATAAGGGTGTGTTAAGTTCTCCTGTTAAGATTGTGATATTGGGTATTAGATTTTTCATGTCCATTAAGATTTGCTTTATATAGTTGGTTGCTCCCATGTTTGTTGCAGACATATTTATGAGTGTTACCTCCTCCTCTTGAATTTTTCCCCTAACCAGTGTATAGTGGCCTTCTTTATTTCACCTGATCATTGTTGGTTTGAAGTTGAGACTGCCTGAGAATAGGATTGCTACCCCTGCTTTTTTTCTGAGGTGCTGGGGCATGTAGTATTGTGTTCCATCCTTTGACTTTCAGCCTATGAATATCTTTATGATTTAAATGTGTTTCTTGTATACAGCATATTGTTGGATTTTGTTTCCAAATCCAATGTGCCAGTCTGTTTCTCTTATTTGGTGAATTGTGTCCATTTACATTCATGGTTATAATGGAGATGTATTGACTTACAGTTGACATGTTATTTACCTGTTGTCATTTACTCCTTTTTCACCTGTGTTAATTGCTTGCCCTATTTAGTTTATTGCTTCTGATCTCAAGCATGGAGTTCTGATCATTTTGGTCCCTCCCTAGAATGTCTTTCCATAGCCTGTGTAGTGTTGGCTTTGTCATCATGAAATTTTTTAGGTGTTTTTTATCATGAAAGTATTTCACTTCTCCATCAAACTTGAAAGAGAGTTTTGCAGGGTATAGTAGTCTCGGCTGGAATTTGTTTTCATAGAGGACTTGAAGTACTCTGCTCCATGCTCTTCTTGCCTTCATGGTTTGTGAAGAGAAGTCGGCCGTAATTCTGATG
>NW_004524887.1:1327677-1338217 GCF_000260255.1 Octodon degus | reverse complement strand
ATTTGTTCTAATGGTGTTTGTAAGTAGGATCACAGGTCTGCATCTTGTACAGCAATTAACCACTGGGAAGAATGTATGCAGTGTATTATTGAAAAAAAAATAATATTTTTGGTCTACAAGCTTTGAAATACTACATAAAGCTAACATATGTATGTGATAGTACAAATCTGATGATGTCTGCCTATACTTGTACAGAAATTGTGTACCTAAACCAATGCAAATTTTCCTATGAAGAATTTTATTGTTATCAAAAAAAAAAATAAAAGCAAAAAAAAAAAGCCCTTATCATCTTTAAAAATAGCTTCCTTAATTGATAAGGGGAATATAACATTTCTATAGTCTTTTATAATTATATGCATTGTGATTGGATTCTCATTCATTAAATGAAGAAAACATATTGAGGTTTTATAGAAATTGCATCTTATTGTCTAGTCTTTTGACAATAATTGTGTCAAAGCATCAAATCACACATAATTGGCATTAAATTTGCAGTGTACTATTTTCAAGTGCTGTCAAAAAGACCAATGAGCTTTCCTTACTTCTGTCTATATTTGAATATGAATATTGTGGTCATCTTGTTGACAATAATTTTCAATGAAGATTTAGTAAATGTTATCAATTGTTATTTAATTTTGAATAGTACTACTTATAATTAAAATTATTAATATAATATAAAATGTTTCCAAAAGTGTTTGGAATCAGTAATATCATATTGTTTGTTGATGTAAGGTGAAATATTAGCCTTTTAATAGAAAGGTCAAGAGGCCAAGGCAGTTAACAGTCTTATATGATAACTTCATTGGTAATAAGCCAACTCCACTACTGTTTGTCATTTTCTACATGAAATTGAATTGTAGCCGACATAGCATTGTGTTGGTTCTCTCTCAGATTTAGTATAACAGCTTTCTCTAGCATCATGAAATTCACAGTATGAAGTATACTGTGGTAAAATCAATAACTACAATTTCCCTGTATTTAAATTCAAAATGTGATTCAACCTTTCTCAAGAATAAATCTGAATTGTGAAGAATCTGAGTTTTAAATGATCATAACCATTTAACTGCAGTAGGCCACATTAAATAAGAAGTGTAAGTGCTTTGTTCAGACAGAGATGTAGAGATTAATTTTGTAATAATACATGTCCCAACAAGATTAGTAGGCTCATTAAATCACATCAATTGTATGTTTGTTCTTTACATTGAACAGCTGGCTTGTATTGTCCACATCACTGTTTTTATCTTAATCTTAAAAGTGAGCTCGGACTTTCATATCCTTATGTGAATTAACCTTGCTTGTCTAAGTATTGTTGTCTTTGCTATGTATTTAATCCTTTATTCTTGTGATTGTTATTTCTTGTGTTCTAAATGGTTGTTTTTTATTAATTAAGGAAAATGAAGAAAATACATGACTGTCAAGGAGTGATAAATGAGGAATATTTTTGAATAATAGTAAATCCACTATGATCAGTTTGTCACCAATACTTGTCTGTTTTGCATATAAAATCCACTTAATGTTGAGCTTTCTGAAGGAAGAAATTCAACATCTCATCCAACTGTATAGACTTATATTAAAAATGTAAGTTATCTAGCACACTGAATCTCACATTCCACAGTGTGAAATGGCATAGGATAACCATAATAAGCACCTTCATTGGAAATGAAAGAATTGAAGGCATATACAGTCGTCTATGAACAATAGTATTTCTGAAAGCACATTGGTCAAATGTTTCTCTACAAGTGGGAAATCTTTGCTTAGTTTTCCAAGAAGAAACTGCCTTTTTCTGTGGTTCCTGGCTGCAAGCTCTGAAAGGTTCTTCTCTTCTGTTAACATTCTTGGTTTTATCTGAACAGGGCATTGGAGAATCTTCCTTCTTTTGAGCTCATTAAGTGTGATGTGATCTAGATGTTACTGGTATTGAGGTACATACTTCAGAGACATTTTATTCACATAGCATCTTGTGTCACCCACAGGACAACACAATGAAGATCAGATAGATTCTGCATACACAGTTGGATCTTTACCATAGGGGAAAACACTTTGAAAGTACATATCTTAGAAACTATGTATCACAGTTGGTACATATTTTCTCTTTTCTTGCAAATCAAAGAATACTTTATCTGGGGTGTAAACCAATTTTCTATGATGAAGAGAATGAATGATCTTGAATTTAACCTCTTAGAATGTAAACAAATAATGGAGAGATGGTCTTAAATTTTCTTGAAGATCTTTGTCCTGAAATTCAAATACTTGTTTGCTATTTAGTCATATTTTGTCACAGATTGCCAGTATTTTTTTTTGTCAGAAAAGCTTGAACATGCAAAACCATGGAAATATTCATATTGTGTCCTGACACTAGAAATCTTTCTCTTTTTTTCCCTGCCTGTAAAGTTATTTGAAACAAATATTTTTGGACCCTTTTTAAAAGAGTTGCTTCCTTCAGATAAAGTTCATACTCCATATACTTTAACCTCTCTAAAGTATACAAGTCACTGGCTTTAGTATAGTCATAAAGTTCTACAACTTTATACCTGTCACCATAATTTTAAAATATTTTCATCTACACAAAAAGAAATCCTATATCCATTAACTATCCCTTCTACCTCTATTTCACTTTAGTAGACACCAAATCCATAGGTAACCATTTCTACTTGTAGTCTATGTGGATTTGCCTATTTTGCATGTTTTTTATTTAAGTGAATTTGTACAGTATGTGGTCCTGTTTGTTTGGTTACTCTTTTACTTGGCATGTTTTCACCATTCATCCATATTATATCATGTAACAATATTTAAATCCTTTCATTACTAAATAATATTAAATATTTTTATTTCTCCAGCAATCAGGCTATTTTCATTTGAAATACTGGCATTTTTGTACATGTGTTGCTGAAGTGAGCATTATACTACAATTTTTCAGAAGCACAAGTTCACTAAAACATAGCTATTTTTGTTGTTGTTAGGGTCTACTTGAAGGTAATCAGCTAATGTACTTACAATATGTTTCAGAAATGCCAGTATTACTCTCTATTTCTCTCTGTCCTGTCTCTCTCTTCCCCTAATTTTCTTCCCGATATCTATCTATCTATCTATCTATCTATCTATCTATCTATCTATAGGCATCCTCAGGTTACCAGGCTTCCATTATATCATAACCTAATCTGTCTTCCCTGAGATATTTTATTTAACTGGATAGTTTTACTGAAGACCACGTTATTCTAATGACCCCTTTTAATAAAGGGCATGACAAGTCATGGAATTATGACTTCTGTATGTTTTTCTTTTATCTCTTCCTGAAAAAAAGTTCTTTTTTTTAACTTGCCTTTTGTATGATCTGGGGTTAGGGAGATAGCTCAGTGGAATAAGTGCTTGCCTGTCAAGCACAAGATCCTGAGTTTGATCCCTGGTACCACCCCCCCAAAAAAATGAACGAAAGAAATAAAGAAAAGAAAACTTTTTAATAACCTTTTTAGTAACGACAATTACTTCACATTAGTAATATTGTCATGAGGCCTTGTCTAAAATGTTTTTGTTACATAACAAATGTTGTATTTTAAACAGATTCCAGATTTTCCTGCTATTTTCATACTGGATAACAGTGGGGTTTTCCCCCATCTAATAATACTAGTGTCTTATAATCCTCTTAGCTTGGAAGCCAATGCTATATTTTTTTCACTGTAGCAGTGCTTAACCTGTAGGTATACATTTTCTTACCCATTTTTCTTGCAGTGGGAAACTAAAACATTTTAATAAGTAACAAAAGTCCATTTATAGTACATAATAGCTTGGTTAATATGTTATGGCCTTGTCCCAAGCAGCAGACTGATTGTGATTCTGTTCTATGCAGCTTCCAATGGAACACTTTGATTGCAGGAATATCTGTTTAAGAGGATATGTAGTTCTTAAATCAGAAGGGAGTATTAGGTGTCAAGCCTAACCATACAATTATATTTAAAATATCTCTTTGGACATGGCATATATCATGTCTCAACACATTTTATTTACCAGGCAAGTAACCTGATCAAGCCTCAAATTAATGGAAGAAGTTATACTACCAGGGAATAAGGGTATGTGTAATGTCAGTTAGAGTATTTGTAATCAATAATTATGTCTTTCAAATAAAGAATGATTCTTTTTCCTTGTGTCAGTGGACAACTCATTTTTAAGAAAAAGAGATGATCTGTTTTAGAAAATTCAGTGTGACTGCTGCTGTATTTGATAAATCTATAAAAGCCTCTTTATGTAATGGAATTAAAAATCATTTAAAATCTAAGCTGATATGTTAGTGTAACTCAGAAAGTAGTTAGATTACTAAGAATATGAGAAATCAATACTAAAACTTGTTTAGCTTCTGAATCAAACACATTACTCTAGTTACTAAAGTAGTTTGATACCCATTAAGAAATACTAGTTGAAGGGGCTGGGGAGATGGCTCAGTAGAATAAGTGCTTGCCTGGCAAGCACAAGGGCTTGAGATCAATCCACAGTTCTGCCAAAAAAAAAAATACTAGTTGATCAACCATTTTATTGCATTACAAATCTTTGATAATGTGGCTGTCTATACATTTTGGTTGTTTTTATTTTAAAAAGAAAAAGATAAAAATAATAAATAGTTTCAAAAAAGGTTAGTGCGACAGTTATAATAATTAATACATTGTGTATTGTTGCCTTCATAGTAGTTTTCAGAGTACAAGACGTAGGTATGATATCTTGTTCATGCAATATTAGCCCAAACATTTCTTTTCAATGACTAAGAGAAAAAAAGCTATATAAATATCTTACCTATGCTATGTATACATTTTTTCTTTTTTCATTCTCCTTTCCCCATCACAGTTTGTCTTTTTCTTTTCTAACAGTTTTTTGGCAGTTCACATTATCTATGTATATTTTGTATATTAGCTACTCATTCAGTTTCTCACACTAGTGACACAATATGTTGTTTATACAATGGGTCTGATTTATTTCACTTACAAATAGACTTGAGTTGCATCCATTTACCTATAAAAGTCTACAGTTTGTCTCTTCTTTAAGTCTGAGTAGTAACCCATTATAGCTTTTTTATTTTAGCTTTATTAGTAATTTATTTTATTATGAACATATGAGACAAGTGGAAAAACAATGGACATTTTAATATTAAAATGTTGTGCAGAAATCCAACACCTCCCATATGATCTAAAAGTATCCCTACCCAAAAAATCCCAAAATTCTCAGGGAGAATTATGAATAATCTTACAAAATAATGCAGAAGAGCAGATATGCAGAGATACTTAGTCATTAGGAGTTCAATGAGTACCAATCACCATATGAATTGATGAAAAATTATACTCCAAAAGTCGTGCATATAGAAGATAAATTCTTTTTTTATTAATTTTTATTGAGGAAACAACAATGAGACAGGTTCAAAACCAATTAATAGGACAGTTTCAATAAATAATACATTGCATATTGTTGTCTTCATAGTGTAGACGATAAATTCTTAAAACTTAACATTTAAAACCTTAGCATTACCCTGCAGATACTTCCTTCCACCCTTCTCAGGTCCTCAGAAGACATCCATCTCTTAAAACCCCATAGCTCCAACACTGGTCTTGTGTACTATAGCTAAGTTTCTAAGTGTATCCTAATGGCCCAAAAGTTCTATGTATCTATTACATGTATACACAAAGAATTAAAATTATAAAATTAACTGAATTCAGATAATAAATCGAACATTTTAAATAATTTAATAGTCTTTGTAGTTAATTAGGCAATTCCCTGCAAACAAAACCAGACAAAACTCCAAAAACTTGACATTTTTTATTATCAGAGTGACTGAAAATAAATTTCTTCAATGATATAAAAGTTAACCTACTAAGAATATACAAGAAAAATCGTAATTGATGATAAAATTTAGAAATGTCAACACAAGACATAAGATGGGAATGACCCATCAGCCATATTGTTAAAGCCATATCTGAATTAAATTAAGGAAAGATATGATTGTGAAAAGACAATACTGTATTTCTCATTTTTAGAGATATTATTGTCCTTACAAACCAAAAGAATGTATAGATAAATCATAAAACAATTTTGTTGGATACCAGATCAACATAAAAGAAATTATTTTTATACACTAGTAACAATGTAGAAATAAATTTCCGATCTTCTAGCTGTGATGACATGCAAATAGAGCACTACAAACTTGCTCAGAACCAGAGAACGAGATTAATAATACACAAGAGGAAATGAATGTAAAAGAGTGCATTCTCTTGTGGGAGAAAAAAAAAGTGAAAACAATAGTATTTATATGCAGGGCTGGCGAGATAGCTCAGGGCACTAAGCATCTGCTTAGGAAAGTGCAGGGACCAGGATTCGATCCAGGCACCACATGCCATACCGGCCCCGCCCCCAGGAACGCTGAGCCCGTGACCAAGTTCCTGGATGGTAGCATATGCCTGTAATCCCAACACTGGGGAGGTTGAAAACAGAAGGATCATTATAAGTCTGAGCTGCATAGTGAGACCCTGTATAAAATACATTTTTCAAAAAAGTAGTTCTTTGCTGACCAAATCATTAAAGAAAAAAAAAAGATGATGCATTATCGTTTTTGCCAATTCTGTCCTTGTGTAAACGACAGACATTGATATAGTACAGCTACTTGTGTCATATTCCAAAGGGAGCGAAACTGTCCTGAGGAAAAAGGAAAGTCCATGATAAGAATGTAGTTCAGAGATTAGAGTCCAAGTGCCATTAAAGTACGCTTAGTAACTCCTTTGTGACAAATAGGCCCATGGGTAGGATGTTGGAGGAAGGGTGGGTTGTAACAGAAAAGTGCTGGGTTTGATGTCTGAAGCAAACTAGGGAGGAATCTGGGTATGGTGGCACATGCCTGTAATCCTGGAACTTGGGAGGCTGAGGCAGGGGGGTTGATGAGAGTTCCAAACCAGCCTGGGCTCCGCTGTGAGTTGAAGGGCAGCTGACCCACACAGTAAGACACTCTTTCAAAAAACTGCGCGCGCACACACACACACACACACACACACACACACCTCAGTACCTTCCAACTAATGACAAAAGTCCAGAGAAATCGAACTTCAAAAAAACAACACACACATACACACACACACACACACACACACACACACACACACACCCTCAGTACCTCCCAACTAACAACAAAACTCAAGAGAAATTGAACTTAACAATGACTTCTATGGGAATGCATAGTAGTGTCTAGATCTGAAAGTTGGCTGCATGTCGAAGACACAGCAATCTTTTGTTGACTAACCAGAGTCTTCAGATGCTAAAATTGCCACTGCTTTAAAACTGCAGTGTTAGCCTACATCAAAAAACTGTCCATTATTTATCCTTGTGGATTGTTTAGTTCACAAAAAACCACGTGAAGATTTTCACTTGGACACCAGAATGGTTGCAGGGGGCCACTTATTCCTGGAAAAGGCGTCTCCTGGCTTTGCAGTGAGGGCCTGGAAGTCGCACTGGGCGCTCATGCGGACCAGAGCTGGGAAAAGGGGGCAGAGGCTGGAACGGTGAGGTGGGGAAGGGTCTCACCAGATGGAAGTCCTGGTCGAAGATGAGGCCACGAGAGCAACTCTCCAACAGACTGAGGGGCTCAGAGAGAGGGCTCTGAGAGTCAAGGCTCATGAGGGCTGCAGGTCGGAGCAGGAGCCCAGCAGTGAAGCCTGCTGGAGGGCCCATGTAATGTGGCAACTCGGCGTGCACATCGTGCTCTAAAATCTGCTCCTCGCAGGCGATCTCTGGGACAGGGCCACTGATTCCCGGCTGTTCCACGACCACCACAACGTCGTCCTCCTGCGGAGCTCCTCCTCGATTCATCCCTTCATGAGAGCCACTTCGCCCTTGCGAAGATTGGTCCGCGGGGCCCAGGAGGTCCTGCGGGACCAGGATGCGGGTGTGGTCTTGCAGGGTTTCTTGCAGGACCTAGTCGGGCATGGCCTCCATCACCAGGCTGAAGCGGTTCCAGAGGCACTTGCAGGGCCCGGTTCTCTGACAGGGTCACCACAGAGGCGGCGCTGGTACGCCTGGCGAGGTAGCCGAGCCTTCCAGGCAGGGCAGGCCTCCCAGCCAGTGAGATCCTCCAGGTGGCATCCCTTGTCAGACCCGTGTTCCTGGGCTGCGAGCTGGGCGAGGGCGCAAGCTGGGCTTCAGGCCTGGGAGCATGTGTGCTCATCAAGTGGAAGGCCTCAGCAGGCCCTGAGGGTGGCCTTTGGGCATGCACCGTGCAGGCCTGTCTGTACATGGTGAGCGGCTAGCGCCCTGAAGAGGGTGAGATTGTGGCGAGAGGGCCACCTGGTGGTCTGCTGAGGTTCTTCATGATAGAGAAGCTTCCGCCACAGTTCTAGGTTCACTCTTGGAATCGCTCGTCTTCCTCGCCTGGTAGTGCCCTGCCTGTTCTTTCCATTATAATTTTTAAAAACCACACTTTTTTATCTATTACTTTCTTGATGGATATTTGTGTTGTTTCCAAGACTTAGCTACTACAAATTGTGCTGCTATAAACGTGGGTGTACGAATATGACTGTGGTAGGATGTTTTAGTTGTTCTGGGAAGATACCTAGAAGGGGAATAGCTGTGTCAAATAGAACCCCTAATTCCTAGTTTTTGGAGAAGACGCCACACAGATTTCCACAGTATTGTACCAGTCTACAGACCTATCAACAGTGGAACAGGGTTCCTTTTCCTTTACAGCATTTGATATTGGTTGATATTTTGATTATAGCCATTCTTTCTGGAGTGAGATGGAATCTCATGTTTTTAGTTTGCATTCTTTGGATCTGGCGGGGTCTACTTACTCTCAATTTTTTATGTGTTGTAGATATAAATCCTTTATGTAGGACAACTAGCTATAAATCATTTTTTTCTGTAGGACAACTAGCTATAATTTTTCCAACTGTATGGATTGTCTTTTCACTCTGTTGGTGATTTCTTTTATTGTGAAAAAGCTTTTTAATATGTTGAGATCACATTTGTTAATCCTTTGCAATATTTCTCTCACAGTCTGAGTTTTGTTCATGAAATCTCTGCCTACTCCTATGTCTTCGATATTTCTACCTATTTTACATTCCAGGTTAATTAATGTTTTTATGTTAATATTTAGGTCTTTGATCCATTTTTACATTAGTTTTGTACCTGGTGATAGACACAGGTCTAGTTTTAGTATTCAGCATGTGGAATGCCAGTTTTTTCTAGCACCATTTGTTAAATAGATGATCTTTCTTACATTAACCTCTTTGGCTCCTTTGTTAGAGATAAGGTGGCTGAGTATGTCTTCTAATCTGTTACATCAATCTCCAGATCTGTTTTTATCCCAATCCTAAGCTGATTTTATCACACTAGTTTTATGCTATAATTTCAAGTCAGGAATTATAATACCCCCAACTCCTCTTTGTTACCCAGAATATCTATGCCTAGACTAGGTCTTTTCTGTATCAAGATGAATTTTAGGAATGTTTTCTGTAGATACGCAAGGTATGCTACTGGTATTTTGATTTGGCTTTCATTAAGTCTGCATAGCAGTTTTGGATGTATGGATATTTGCACTATGTTAGGTCTTCCTATACATGTACAAAGGATATTTTTCCATTTTCTGATATCCTCTTAAATTTCACTTTTCATGGTACAGTAACTGTCATTGTATAGATCTTTTCTATCTTTTGTTAGATTGATTTCTAAGTATTTTTTTTTTAGATGCTACTGTTAAGGGTGTAGTTTCCTTAATTTTCAGGCAATGAGTATTTTGCTTCTGAAAGGGAGTGCTATTGATTTTTGAACATTCACTTTGTATCAGGCTAAAGTACTGAATTTGTTTTTTTCTTCTTCTTCTTTCAACTTTATTTTTATTTTTGCCCATTATTTTATTGAGAAACAAATAGCAATGAGACAGTTTCAAATCAAATAGGTAGGACAGTTTCAATAATTAACACATGGCATACATTCTTCCTAGTAGTTAATTGCTGTACATGATGCGCATATGATATCCTGTTTACAAACACTATTAGAACAAATCCCTATATTCATAAGAAAATGTAACTATATATCTATCCTAACCACTTTGAATACACAGATACAAAATGGACATTCATCTGTATCCCCTTTTATTGGTTAAGTTCTGTTATTTGAATATTATAGGTGTTTAAACTCAGCAAAATATTCTAAAAGAGTCCAGTAGCCCATAATAGTATTGGGTCTCCCGCTTCACTGGCAATGTCAGAAATTATTGACCTGAGTCCCCTACAGATCAACTATAACAGCATGGATTTACTTCTTATATTTCGTTTTTATACTTTTCTGCTGTATGGTTAAGACAAAGGTAAAGCAGGACCTATGCAAAAAGAGTTGTAGCTTTTGGGTCTGATAAGATCAGTGAAATCCCCTCAGGATTTATCCTGAGATCCTGTACTTCAGATTGTAGAACCTTTGTCAGTGTCAGTCATGTGGATGAGTCACGGCCACTGCTTGGCCAGTGTGCACTCTGTGAAAGCCTAAGAGAATGTTTTCTCTCCATCTGACTCTCCTTAGACACACTCTA
>NW_004524887.1:1325390-1327577 GCF_000260255.1 Octodon degus | reverse complement strand
AAATAGAGGCCATCTATTCCAATTTTCTGTAGGACTTTGAACATGAATGAGTGTTGGTCTTTGTCAAAAGCCTTTTCTGCATCAATTGAGATGATCATGTGCTTTTTACTTTTCGATGTATTTATGTAGTGTATTACACTTATAGATTTTCGAATATTGAACCACCCTTGCATCCTTGGGATGCATCCTACCTGGTCTTGGTGTATGATTTTCTGTATTCTATTTGCTGGTATTTTATTGAGGATTTTGGCATCTATGTTCATGATGGAGATCGGCCTAGGGTTCTCTTTCTTATTTGCATCCTTCCCTGGTTTTGGTACCAGTATAATACTTGCCTCCAGGAATGATTTTGGATGGATTGCTTCCTTTGCAATTTCATGGAAGAGTTTGAGGAGTATAGGGACTACATCTTCTGTAAATGTCTTGTAGAATTCAGCTCTGAATCCATCCAGACCTGGACTTTTCTTAGCCGGTAGGTTTTTAATTACATCTTTTATTTCATCGGCTGTTGTTGGGCTATTGAGAGTGGTTATATCTCGTCGAATCAGTTTTGTTAATTTGTACATTTCTAGGAATCTGTCCATTCCTTCGGTATCTTCTATTCTGTGAGAGTAAACATTCTCAAAGTAGCTATTGATAATCTTCTGAATTTCCACTGAGTCTGTGGTATTTATACCCTTTTCATCCTTATTGCATGTATTTGAATTTTTTCTTTCCTCTGTTTGATGAGGTTAGCTGTGGGCTTATCAATTTTATTTAATCTTTCAAAGAACCAGCTTTTTCCTTTTTTTAATTCTTTGAATTGTTGTCTTCGTCTCAATTGAATTAATTTCTGCTATGATCTTTATGATTTTCTCCCGTCTTTGGGCTCAGGGTTTGGTTTGCTCTTTTTTTGTAGTTGTTGAAGGTGCAGCAATAGGGTATTTATTTGTCCCGTTCTGTTTTCCTAATGTGTGAGTTCACAGCTATGAATTTCCCTCTGAGAACAGCTTTCTTCATATCCCATAAATTCTGATAAGTTGTGCTTGAATTTTCATTGAATTGTAGATATTGTTGAATTTCTTGTTTAATTTCATCTATGACCTATTGGTTGCTGAGTATGGTGTCATTTAATTTCCAAGAATTTAAGGTTTTTTTTCTGGTTTCATTTGTCATTTATTTCTAGTTTCATTGCACGGTGGTCAGATAATGTGCATGGGATAATTTCTGTTTTCTTGCATATACTTAAGCATGATCTATGGACCAGTATGTGGTCTATTTTAGAAAATGACCCATGTGCAGCTGTGAAAAATGTGTATTCAGCTGTGTTTGGGTGGAACACTTTGTAAATGTCCAACAAGTCCCTTTGTTTCAAGTTCTGTTTCAGTTCTGTTATTTCTTTGCTAGGTTTTTTTTTGTCTGGTTGACCTATCTTTTGGAGATAAGGGGTTGTTAAGGTCTCTTGTTAAAATTGTGATATTGGATATTAGATTTTTCATGTCCATTAAGGTTTGCTTTATGTAGTTGGGTTCTCCCGTGTTTGGTGCATACATATTTATGAGTGTTACCTCTTCCTCTTGAATTTTTCCTCTAACTAGAATATAGTGGTCTTCTTTATTTCGCTTGATCATTGTTGGTTTGAAGTTGAGACTGTCTGAGAATAAGATTGCTACCCCTGCTTTTTTCTGAGGTGCTGAGGCATGTAGTATTGTGTTCCATCCTTTGACTTTCAGCCTATGAATGTTTTTATGAGTTAAATGTGTTTCTTGTATACATCATATTGTTGGATTTTGTTTCCTAATCCAATGTGCCAGTCTATTTCTCTTATTTGGTGAATTGAGTCCATTTACATTGTTGGTTAGAATTGAGATAGATTGACTTACGGTTGCCATGTTATTTACCTGTTGTCGTTTACTCCTTTTTCTCCTGTGTTTAATTGCTTGCCCTGTTTAGTTGGTTGCTTCTGATCTCATTCGTGGAGTTCTAATCATTTTGGTCACTCTCTAGAGCATCTTTCAGGAGCCTTTGTTAGGGTTGGCTTTGTTGTCATGAAATTCTTTAGCTGTTCTTTATCATGAAAGTATTTCACTTCTCCATCAAACTTGAAAGAGAGTTTTGCAGTGTATAGTAGTCTGGGCTGGAATTTGTTTTCATAGAGGACTTGAAGTACTCTGCTCCATGCTCTTCTTGCCTTCATGGTTTGTGAAG
>NW_004524887.1:1319037-1325290 GCF_000260255.1 Octodon degus | reverse complement strand
AGATGTTATTAATTCAGGGATTTCTTTTTTCATTTCCAATCTGAGTTCCTCTATACCTATCTGCAGCTCTTTCTTTATTTCAGAAGCTGTTGATTTATTGCTTTCAGCTGTGTGATTCCCAATTTTTTCTGTGTTAGTGTCCTCTGCACTTGGTATGGGTGGGCTTGGGTTCTGAGATTGCATTTTGCTCCTTCTCATTGTCATTTTGTGTAGCACTGTCTTTTGACCTTTGTAGAGCTTTGGTGCAGTTATAGCCTTAGCACCTACTGATGTTCAGGTGCAGATCTATAAAGTTTGGACTTATCCAGCTGTGCCTGGCTTGGGTGTGGCTGCTGTGCTCAACTCTTTCCTGCTGCTGCCCTTGGCAGTGAACCAGTTGTGCCTCTCTGGCAAGATGTTCTGCTCCTGGACTAGCTGGGTTGTTCTTTCCCTTCACTCTCTGCAGAGATTACAGCTGCAGGGTTTCACCCCAGGCCTGTATGCCAGGCCTGAGCTGAGTCTGGAGGGGACAAGGGGGAGTAGGGGGGAGAAGCAGCTCTCCCACACTCTCACCGAGCCTGGACTAGGACTGCATCTGGATGTTTCCGGAATAGGGCAGAAATTGGTACTCTGTGGGCAGGGTATGTGGGGGTAGTAGGGAGTGATAGGGCGGCATCTTAAGAGGGTGAAGGAAAGTGTCATTCAAGCTGCACCTAGGCTGGGACCAGTAGGTCTTACCAGCGCAGGGTAGCCAGAAACTCTCCCACACACTCACCCGGCCTGGCGTAGGATTGTATCTGGGGGTTACGGGAGCTCAGCAGAAATTACTACTGGACAGGTGGGGTAGGGTAGGTGCTGCAGAGTGGTGGGTGGTGTCCCAAGGGGGTGGAAGAGGGTCACATGCATGCTGCTCCTGGGCTGAGACCAGTAGGTCCCGCTGGTGCCGGGTAGCAGGAAGCTCTCCCACCCACTCACCAGGCCTGGACTAGGACTGGCTTCTTTCAACTTTAAAACTCCACCAGTGGGGCCAGGGTAATGGTTCAGTGGAATAAGCGCTTACCTGTCAAGTGCAAGGGCCAGAGTTCAATCCCCAGTTCTGCTGTTGGGAGCTGCGTTAAAATGTTATGAACCTACATTACTGAAGTTGGATATTAAATCTACAATTTTTTTTGGTGGAAGTTCTGGAGTGTTCTATGGACAGAATCATGCCATCAAATAATAATTAGTTAAATTCATTTCCTATCTTTACTAATTTTATCTTTTTCTCCTGTGTAATTGCTCTAGCTAAATTGCTCTGGCTAATGTTTCCAGAACTGTATTGCACAGGACTATTGATAGTGGGTATCCTTGTCTCATTCTTCATTATAGAGTGAAAACTTTCAATTTTGATCATTTATATGTTGTTAGCTATTGTCATAGATTTTTTTTTTCTTTTTTTTGGTGGGGGGCGGAACCAGGGATTGAACTCAGACCCTTGCGCTTGCCAGGGAAGCGCTTATTCCACTGAGCCATCTCCCCGTTCCCAAAAATTGAATAAGGTTTTTTGGGGTTTTTTTGCTGCAAATGCCTTCAGGGCAGGTTTGGCTGGCTTGAGCTGTGGGGATCGAACCACAGCAACCTGAGCCTGACAGCTTTGTTGAAGTAGCCACTTAAAGAACTGAACTAAGGGGCAGGCCCCCTGTCATAGATTTTTTTAAGATGGAGTTAAAGTTATTCTGTTCCAATTTTCTGTAAATATTTTATCATGAATGGATGTAAAATTTTTTGAAATGCTTTTTTTTGCACCTATTCAGATAATCATGTGATTTTTGTATTTGGTTCTATTACTATGATATATTGTATTTATCGATTTGCATATATTGAACCATCCCTGCAGCCCTGGGATGAATTCTACTTGGTCATGATGTACAGTCTTCTTACTAATTTGCTACAGTCTGTTTGCCAGTATCTTATTAAGGTGTTATGTATTTGTGTTCAGTTGGAGATAATTCTATTTTATGATTGGGTTCTTTCTGCTTTTGCAATCAAGTTAAATTGATTCCAGCAGTGGCTTCAGTAATGCTGCACCCATTTCAGTTTCTTTAAAGAGTTTCAGCATTAGTAACACCAGTGCTTCTCTAAATCTCTTGTAAACTCAGCAATGAATCTTTTAGGGTCTGCACTTTTCCTTGTTGGTAAATTTTTATTACATTTTATATTTCATTGGGTGATATCAGGTTATTAGAATATTTGTGTCTTCTTTATTTTGTTTTGGCCAATTGATTGTGTCTAGAAAACTGTCCATTTCTTCTGTGTTTTGCATCTTATTAGAATATAGTTTGTAATAGTAGATGTTGTTGATCTCCTGGATTTCTGCTTTTTCATTCCTAATTACTTCAATATGTTTTTTGTTTCCTCTTTTTTTATTTTTAGGGAAGGGTCTACACGGTGTTCACAATCTCACTGGTGTATTGGACTTGTAGTGAGCCACCTGTTTACAGCCTCCCATGAGCTGGGATTACAGTCATGCACCACTATGTCCAGTCTCATTCTCCACCTCAGCACGCCCTGGGTAGGACTGGCAAGGCAGTCTCAGGGATCAAACCCCTGGCCTTGCACCTGCTTGCAGGTGCTTTAATCCGCTGAGCTATTTGGCCAGCCCCTTTCTTTCTTCTTTTTGATGAGGTGGGCTAGTAGATTCTCAATTTTATATATTCTTTCCAGAAAACCAACTTTGCAATTCATTAATTCTTTGTATTATTTTCTTAGTCTTTATTGCATTAATCTCTGCTTTTACTTTTATAATGTCCTTCCTTGAATGAGCTTTGGGTTTGATTTGTTCCTTTTCTAGAAGCTGAGGTTTATTTTTATTTATTTATTTTTCTTCTGGCCAGCTCTATCCACACCGGGGGTGGGGCTGACATGGCATTTTGTGCTGGGGATCAAACCATGGTCCTGTGCGCTTGCCTAATAAGGCACTTTATACCGCTGAGCTATCTCACAGGCCCTAGAAATTGAAGTTTAACATTAGGTTTTTACTTGAGCTTGTTTTTGTTTTTCTGATGTGTGAGTTCATCACTGTAAATTTCTTCATATGAATATTTTTATTGTGTCATGTAAGTTTCAGTATGCCGTATCAGCATTTTTGTTTAATTGTATATGCTGTTTAATTTCATCTTTAGTTTTCTTCTGTGATGCATTGTTCAGAATGGTGCTGTTTAATTTAAGTGTAGTTATTATGATTTCCTTTTCTTGTGTATTTACAGTTTTAATACACTATGGTCAGATATTATACATGGGATGATTTCAGTTCTTCTGCACTTATGTTTATCTGACAAGTTTTGGCAGATAATATATGGTCTGTTTTGGAGAACATGCCATGTATACCTGTGTAGATGGTGTATTCTGCTGTTTGGGGATAGAATACTCTGTAGACAGCTACAAAGCACATTTGTTCAGAGTCTTGGTTTAATTCTAATGTACCTTTGTTGATTTTTCTATCTAGGTGGTCTACTTGTGATAGTGATGTATTGAGGCCCCTGCTACAATTGTGTTACTGCTTATTCAGTTTCAGGTCTGTTAATATTTGCTTTATGTAGTTGGGTAAACCTGTGTTTGGTACATACATATTTATGATTGTTATTTCTTCTTGAAATTTTCTATTAACAAGTATGTAGTGAACTTCTTTGTCTGTTTTCATTAACTTTAGCCTAAAACTTACATTGTTTGCAAATAGAAGATCTACCTCTGCTTTTTCCTATAATTCCTGCATGATGGAGAATTGTTTTCTATCCTTTGACTTTTAGTCTATATACTTCTTTTGGTGATAAATGTGTTTCTTTTTTCCCATAATTTTATTGAGAAATAGTAATGAGACAGTTTCAAACCAAATTGGTAGGAGAGTTTCAATAATTAACACATGGCATACATTCTTCCTAGTGGTTAATTGCTGTACAAGATGTGGACATGATATCCTATTTCCGAATACTATTAGAACAAATCCCTCTATTCATTAAGAGAATGTAACTATATATCTATCCTAACCAGTTGAATGCATAGATACAAAATGGACATTCATCTGTATCCCCATTTTTTTTGTTAAGTTCCGTTATTTGAATGTTATAGGTGTGTAAACTCACCAAAATATTCTAAAAGAGTCCAGTAGCCCATAATAGTATTGGGTCTTCCACTTCACTGGCAATGTCAGAACTTGTTGACCTGAGTCCCCTATAGATCAACATAACAGCATGGCTTTACTTCTTATATTTCGTTTTTATACTTTTCTGCTGTATGGTTAAGACCAAGGTGAAGCAGGACCTATGCAACAAGAGTTGTAGCTTTTGGGTCTGATAAGGTCAGTGAAATCCCCTCAGGATTTATGCTGAGATCCTGTACCTCAGATTGCAGATCCTTTTTCAGTGTCAGCCATGTGGATAATTCACAGCCATTGCAGGGCCAATGTGCTCTCTGAATCGCACAGGAAACAATTAAAAGAATTAACAACTGGGACCTGCTCTTACTGAGAAGTTTTTTCATGTCAAAAGAAATTACCAACAAAGTGAAAAGAAAACCAACAAATTTGGAAAAAATCATGACAAAGGTCTGCTCTCTAGAATATATAAAGAACTAAAAAACACTAAGGCCCCCTAATTTAAAGACCCAATTCCGAAATGGGCATCCGAGATGAACACATACTTCTCAGAGGATGAAATCAAAATATATGAAAAAGTGCTCCACATCACTCGCCATCCACAAAATGCAAATTAAAACAACATTGAGATATTATCTCACCCCAGAAAGAGTGGCTGTCATAAAGAAATCACCCAACAACAAATGTTGGAGAGGCTGTGGGAAAAAGGAACTCTTTTCCACTGCTGGTGGGAATGTAGACTGGTGCAACCGTTATAGAAATCAGTGTGGAGACTTCTTAGAAAAGTTGGACTGGAAATCTCATTTAAACCAGCTATTCCGCTACTGGGAATTTTCCCGGAGTATCTGAAAACATCATATCATAGGGATATATGTGTGCCTATGTTTATAGCAGCACAATTTGTGATAGCCAAATCTTAGAAACAACCAAGATGCCCATCACCTAAGGAATGGTTGAAAAAGATGTGGTATTTTTGCACAATGGAGTATTATTCAGCTCTTAAGAATGATAAACTCGAAGCCTTTATATTGAAGTGGATGTCAGTTGAAGATATACTCGTAAGTGAAATAAACCAGACACACATGTATAAATATCGTATAGTTTCCCTAGTATAAGAACTCAAAAAAAGAAATACAAATAGAAAGGTATAATAGAAGTGAATGTTTTTCTTGAGTGCAGCATTTTGTTGCATCTTGCTTCTTGATATATTCTACCTGTCTACTTCTTTTGATTGGTGAGTGGAAGCCATTTACATTAATGGCTATAACTGATATGTGTTGGCTTTCTTTTTGAAGTTTCTTTTGATGTTGTTTTCCTGTTGTTTGTTCCCTGTATTTCTCTTCAGTTAAATTGTTTACCCTGCCTGGTTGGGTTTTTTTTGGTGTTTATGTATTTGTAGTATTTGATATCTTATTCTAGTAGGTCCTTCAGAGTATTCTGTAGAGCTGGTTTTGTACTCATACATTTCTTCAGTTCTCTGTCATGGAAGTATCTTATTTCTCCTTCAATTCTGAAGGATAGTTTTGTGGTGTACAGCAGTCTGAATTTAAGGTTATTTTCTTTTAGATCTTGAAATACATTGTAGCAAGTTCCTCTTGATTTGAGGGTTTGTTTTGAGAAGTCTGCTGTGTTTCTGATGGGTTTTCCTTTATAGATATGTTTCTTTTCTCTGGTTGCTTTTAGTATTTATTCTTGCATTGAATTTTTGGATTATTGATTATTATATCCTTCACTGTAGATTTGTTTTGATCATAGCTCTTTGGGGTTCTGTATGCTGCATTTATTTGTCAAATTCTTTATCCATGTTTGGGAACTATTCTGCCATTATTTCTATGAAGAGGTTTTAAATGGCTTTTGTCCTGTCTCCAGCTTTTTCATTGATTCCCATCAACATTATATTTTGCTTCACCATATAGCTGTTGGATTGATTTTTCATGGTCTCTTGTGATTTTGAAGAGATCTTTCTTTTCCTGCCCACTAGTCATGTTTCTGTCTTCTAGATCTACATATTCTGTCCTTGCCTTCATTTAATCTGCTGTGTATGCTTTCAATGGAGTGTCAAATATCCTGCATTTCTGTTTGAACCTGTTTCATTGATTCCAATATTTGTCTGTGTGCTTTTTTTTTTTTTTTTTTTTTTTTTTT
>NW_004524887.1:1316896-1318937 GCF_000260255.1 Octodon degus | reverse complement strand
TCTAATTTTGGTCTGCAAACTTAGGTTGTTAACCATCCAGAAGACAAGCTTATTGTTATTACCATACAACTTAGGCTGTTAATCTTAACCTCACTTGCTGTTGGAATATCAAACATTTTAGGCATAACATGGAACAGGTATTTTTCATCAAGTATTGATATGTTTAACTTTAAGTCCCTACAGAATATGATGAAAAACATTTAAAATTAGAATATATTTTTAAATAGGCCTAAAGAATTATATACTTCTTATGTTTACCCTTAAGTCCAAAAATCTAATCATATACAACCTTGAAGCAGGATAATCCCAAAATATTCCTTTTCCTGTCTCTTGCTTTCATTCACCACCCCCTTCTTCTTGAACAACCATCTACCTGAGAGACATCATAGCAGCAACTGTTATGTCATGACAAGCAGCACATATTCAGAAGACCAGAATGACAGGCACTCCAAGCATGAAACTACCATTACAGATTACCATTTGCAGTGTAGTTGCTTATTTCACAGGTATCAGTATATTTAGTTAGTCAGGGTGAGAATCTTTCCAATTAACTGCTAGATTAAAAAATCTTCTAGAGATTCTCAGGATCATTGCCTTGTCCATCTTCTACATATAACTGTATGGCATGACATTGTCATGTTTCCTAACTCTTCTCCTTTCCCTCTTTTGATTAGTTAGTCCTCGAGATCCTGATTTCCTTATCCTTGTATTAAACCTTTGTATTTCTATTTCTTTTTTTGAGTTCTTATACTAGGGTATCTATATGATATTTACACATGTGTGTCTGTTTTTTTCACTTGTAAGTATATGTTCCAGTGGCATCCATTTCAATATAAAGGCTTTGAGTTTATCAATCTTAATAGCGGAATAATAATCCATTGTGTAAAAATACCACATCTTTTTCAACCAATCCTCAGGTGATGGGCATCTTGGTTGTTTCTAACATTTGGCTATCACAAATTGTGCTGCTATAAACATAGGCACGCATATATCCCTATGATATGATGTTTTCAGATCCTCCAGGAAAATTCCCACTAGGGGAATAGCTGGTTTAAATGAGATTTCCAGTCCAACTTTTCTAAGGAGTCTCCACACTGATTTTCATAACGGTTGCACCAGTCTACATTCCCACCAGCAGTGGAGAAGTGTTCCTTTTTCCCCACTGCTTCTCCAACATTTCTTGTTGGGTGTTTTATTTATGATAGCCATTCTTTCTGGAGTGAAATGATATCTTAATGTTTTAATTTACATTTTGCGGATAGCTAGTGATGTGGAGCATTTTTTCATATATTTACTCGCTTCTTTCATTTCATCCTCTGAGAAGCTTATGTTCATCTCAGGTGCCCATTTCTGGATTAGGTCGTTAAATTTGGGGGCCCTAGTATTTTTTAGTTCTTTATAAATTCTAGAGAACATACCTTTGTGTGAGTCCTTATTTGACATGATTTTTTCCAAATTTGTGGGTTGCCTTTTCACTTTGTTGGTAATTTCTTTTGACATGAAAAAACTTCGCAGTAAGAGCAGGTCCCAGTTGTTAATTTCTTAATCTGTTTCCCGTGTGATATGATTTCCGTTCATGAAGTCTTTGCCTACCCCTCTGTCTTCAAGAGTTCCTACTGCTTTCTCTTCCAGGAGATTTAGTGTCTCTGCTTTAATGTTTAGATCTTTAATCCATTTTGACTTTAGTTTAGCGCATGGTGATAGACCTGGGTCAAGTCTTAGTTTTCGGCATGTAGGGAGCCAGTTTTTCCAGCACCATTTGTTGAAGAGGCTATCTTTCTTCCAGTGAGTATGTTTGGCCCCTTTGTCAAAGATAAGGTGACTGAGTGTCTTGGTAGGGGATTCAGATCATCAGGTCTATTTCATTGATCCTGAGGTCTATTTTTATTGCCAGTACCATGCTGATTTTATCACAGTAGCCTTGTAGTATAATTTCAAGTAAGGAATTGTAATGCCTCCTGCCTTGTCTTTATTGCCCAAGATTGCCTTTGCTATTCTAGGTCTTTTCTGGTTCCAGATAAATTTGAGGAATGATTTTTCT
>NW_004524887.1:1302540-1307750 GCF_000260255.1 Octodon degus | reverse complement strand
TTTTTGTATTTTAGGACAGGCTCTACAGGGTCTACAAGGCCTCATTACTAGATTGAACTCATACTGATTCTCCCATTTTCAACCTCCCAAGTGCTGGGATTACAGGTGCACATCACAGCGCCCAGTCTCACTTGCAATCTCAGCATTCCCGGGGGCAGGGCTGGCACAGCATGCCAAGGATCTTACCCTGGCCACTGTGCTCTGCCTGAGCTGGCACTTTAATCCACTGAGCTATTTGGCCGGCCCAATATTGCCTTATCTTTATGAAACATGAAATCTACGTCTTACACTGACACAATTGGAATATACGATTTTTGTTACCATGGGTTAGAGTGCACAATGATGATTACTATAGACTTTCAGTTGTGATTTGGGAAAATGTTGGTCAAAGGAGGAATAAATTTGAGAGATCTATTATACAGCATGTTGACTATCAGTAATATTCAGTATCTTGAAAATTACCTAGATCGTAGATATTAAATGATCTTATCACAACAGAATGGTAGCAAATGTTAATGAGATAATGAGCTACCTCATGATGCCTTCAATAACATAAAACATTATAATATACATATTAAATATACACTATATTTTACTTGTCAATTTAAAATAAATATAACGCTATACCCTATATGCATATATATTTTAAGTAAATTAACTTATTGACTTAATACATGCTATTAGCACTAAAATAATTTTTTTGGCAAAATACTATAATCAAAATTAAGTTATATTACTTTTTTTTTGTTGTTGTTATATTACTTTTGGAGAAGCTTCTTAAAATACATGGAATTATATATTCCTAAACCAAACATTTGCTCAACAGAATTTGTAGGCATTGCCTCTGGGTGGTGGTTCCAGTGAGAGAAGTGTAAGTTTGTACTTCTCCCTCCCTCCATCCTCCCTAAATTGTGCAGCTGGGAGGAGGAGTCTGAATTTGGCTCCTCCCTTCCTCCATCATCCTGGGATGGCGTGAAGCTTAAGGCATGGCTTGTGGGAGGATTCTGAGTTTGTGTTCCTCTCTTCCTTCATCGGCTCAGAAAGATGCAACCAGTGAGAGTGGTGAGAGCTCACCTCCTCCCTTCCTCCATCAGAAGTGACAATGCTTATTGTAAAGGTTCATAATAATTATCGTGATCCAGTACCAAATGAATGGGCCCTAGGTCAAATAGATAACGACTCTTGAGTCTTCATATATTGAAAAGATTTAATATATTTGGAAGACTTAATATATTGGAAAGTTACATTGGTATATTGAAAAGGTAGCTTCTAGGGACAGACATAAAAACCAAGCACTACATATATTAGAAGAAATTCAAAGAAACAGACACCACCTAAGAAACATCCAACACCATTGATAAGGCTATATAACATAAGGAGTTTACAAGCATCAACACTGAAAACAAAATAACAAAAAATGACCAGACAAAGAAGAAAAATGCAATTCCCCATGACTTACTGCTGAATTCTTGTTACTAAACCAGTATATATCTTTAATGTCCAGTCTACACAAGACAAATCCAGAAAAAAGAGATAGAGAAAATTGAATCCAACATGTTGAATTATTTGAAATGATAGCAGCAAAAGTGAAAAAAATGAATGGAAAAGTAAATATAAAATAATTTCTTAGGTGTAAAGAAAGACAGAGGATGGATTAGCTCCATGGATTAAAGCACCTGAAAGAAGGCGCATGGGCCAGGGGTTCCATCCCCGGGGCCTGCCTTACTGGTCCCGCCCCCAGGGCATGCTCAGATAGCAATTGAGACTGAGCGTGGTGACAAGTACCTGCAATTCCAGCTTTTGGGAGGCTGTAAGTAGATGGATCACTATGAGCCTAATCTAATAGTGAGACCCAGAACAGCCTGTAGACACTAAAATACAAAATAAATAAATAAAGATAAGGCAATATTTGTCCTTCTGTGTATGGCATATTTCACTTCATTTAATGTCCTATCACTTCATCCATGTTGTTTCAATGACAGGATGCTCCCTCTTTTAAAAGATTGAATAGTATTCCATTTTGTATATGTATTATATTTCCTTTTGTATTCGTCTATTTATGCAGAGTTGGGTTGATTCCATGTCTTAACTGTTGATAATGCTCTAATGAATATGGAAGCACAGATGTCTCTTTGGAATGACATAATTTCTATGTATATACATGCAGAAATTGAATTGCTGAATTATATGATGTTTTTAGCTTTAATTTTTTGAAAACCTCCATATTGTTTTCTATAATGTTTATACAAATTTATAGTCCCATTAACAGTATACAAGCATTTCATTTTCCCATATCTTATTATTATCATTGCTTGTTATGATAGGGCCAGCCAAATAGCTCAGCAGATTAAAGGGCCTGCAAGCAAGCACAAGGGCTGGGGGCTACATCCAAGGGCCTGCTGTGCCAGCCCTGACCCTGGGGCATGCTGAGACAGTGATTGAGGCTGGGTATGGTGGCATGCACCTGTAATCGCAGCACTTGGGAGGCTGTAAACAGGAGAATCGCTATGCGTCTGATTTTGTAGTGACACCCTAACACCTGGTAGACCCTTCCCTAAAATACGGAAAAAAACCCTTGTTATTGTTTTTGATAAAAGCTATTTATAGTTTTGAAGAAGCAGTATTGTTAAAATGTCTATATTACCTGAAATGAGCTACAAATTTAATGTAATCTTATCAGAATTCTAATGACATTTTCCCCCATAATAGAATGAAAACCCTCACATTTATACACTCATGAGCAATCAGAACAAATCTAGAGACAGCTACCTGATTTCAAAAACTACAAAGCTATACTAATTAAAACAACATGGTACCAGCATAAAATCAGCAAGCATTTTGGTAGTTCTTGGTTCTTCTTCTGGTGTAGTGACCCATACCTTAATTATTGAAGGCTCTAGAACATTTCTCATTCTACCATTGACTTTAATAACATGGCATTTGAATAATAAAAAATACCATGATAGATCTTCTGTACTCAGTGTATGTTCCTCCTTTCCTCCATTGTGGACCAGTAGCCCAATGTCTCCTTTATTGTCTGGTCAGTCACCACTAAAAACACTGACTCTCTTGTGCTCTTGTGGTTTCTCCTGTCTTTGTTGCCACGAGCTGTTGCCCCTCTGCCATGCTATCCTGCAAGCTGATTATGGACAGAAATCTCTACAAACAGTGAACACAGACTTTCTGTGCCTTACTTGGGACATTTGTTATTTTGACTCATCAACAAGCAACAAGAAAAATAATGAAGATAAAAATTATTAAGGCAATACTTAAAAGCTCAATATTTATGCCAAGAGAAAACAATAAAGATTATTTCATTAGCTTCATTTTACACTCCCAATTATTTTTTCAATTGGCGTAGCATAAATTTGATGGGCAAATTACAGTTGATTCATGTCAATTTTTGTAGACCTGAAAATATCATTTCTATACTTGTGATTCAGCATTTTATGTATAGATTTACTCAGTTGAAATGTTATAATTTGCTTTCAATTTTAAAGGTTAGAATTAATTATGAGGAAGTGCTAATGATTGATAATTAGACTTAAAATCAAAATGTCAGTATACTTACTGTCAAGTTCCATGAATGGGCTGAGAACTTTAGGCAAACATTAATTATAACTATCTTAGCACAGTTCCAGTTATAATGTTGTCTGTAAATTATGCTTTAATTTTTCCTCTTTGTGGCTATGTAACTAACAAATATGAATTAATTAAGCGGTAGAAACTGATAATAGTTTGTACTTATATTGCATTGAAAAGTATCACAATTATATTTTGTTATTTTTATTTGAGTCTGTTGATATAGCATCGACAGACTATAGTAAATATGTGCCCACATATTATTTTCACCTCATGACAAATGTATTAACATGCATCAGATTTGTGAATAAGTAAAAGAAGTGACAAATTAAAAGGAACTGTTTTCTTTTTTAATATTTTTATGATTGAGAAAATGGTTGAAGAAATGTATGGGAAATTTTACTTGGCTTCAACTGAAAGTTTTTTATTCTAGGATGATTGGGTTAGAATTGAATGAAAGGTGGGGCTAGGACAAGATTTGAGGCCTGTGAATGTCAGATGAATTGGCAGATAGATGATAGATAATGGGACAATGTTATGTGAAAAAGTTCCTCATCAAATTTTAAGTTCAGTATTTTGCACTTATTAGCTATTACTATAATCCATTTATTTTAAAGATATATAATATTAGAAACAAATCTGAGCATTAGTTTTTCTTTGTCAGATAGTACTGTATTGTTGGAAATCAAGTTAAATTTATTTTTCCATACAGTGATCTATTCATTCAAGAGGCTGAGGTAGGCAGATTGCTTGAAGCCAGCAATTGCAGACCTGCATGAGCAGCACAGTGAGACACTTTCTCATAAATAAAAATAAAAATCATTCCTGAGTTTCCATTTACTTATTTTGTGTTTTGTATTATTATTGTTGAAAGTAACTATGAAAATAACAACAAGTATTTTAAAACCAGTATTCTTCACTACATCAGTAATTTCTTTTGTATTCACAGCCACCATTTAACAAAATATTTCAGTCCTAAACTGGGTGTGGTGGCACATGCCTATAATCCCAGCACTTGGGAGACTAAAAACAGGAGGATCACTAGGAGTCTGATATTCAGAGTGAGACCCTGTAGAACCTGGGCTAAACACATTAAAAAATTTCAGTCCTATGTCAGTTTGTTTATATTAAGTCACTTGATGAAACATTTTGATTATATTAGTCCAAAATAACAGATCATTATTTGATTTTTTATTTTATAAAGAAAAAATACAAAAAACACATATTTTCAAAACAAGATAATAGACTAATAATGGCTAATATATTACATATTGTTAACTTCTGGTAGTTGCTCAGGTTGCAAGATATAGGCATGCGTAATTGATCAGACAATATGAGTACTAACTGCTTCTTGTAATGAACTAAGTCAGTAGCATCTATCTTATCTATCCTATCTATCTATCCATCCTAACTATCTTATCTATCCTATATGTATATGTATTTTCCTATTCTCTTCCTTGTGTTCTCCCTTCATGAATTGTAGTTTATCTTCCTTTTGGAGTTGTTTCTTTCCCTTTCATGATATTTTTTTCACATAATTTTATTGATAAACAAATAGCAATGAGACAGTTTCAAACCAAATTGGTAGGACAGTTTCAATAATTAACACATTGCATACATTCTTCCTA